>NW_027330993.1:0-20827 GCF_022965805.1 Primulina eburnea
AAACAAGAAGGGGTTTACCTAGTTAGTGGTGGGCCTTATTTGAAGGAAAAGGAGGAGCTTGTAGACTTGCCTACCTTGAAGAGCTTTGTTGTTTACAACAAAGGTGGAGCCAAACATCAATCTTTAAGATTGATAGGTAAATCTCTTAACATCCTATGTATGGTGTTATTTTGTTAAATGTAAATATTGCACAATATACATGGTGGCCGAAAATTCTTGCTTGAATTTAAAAATTTTTGACTTCCGTTGCGCTTCCGGCCACCGTAACCGGTCCGGTTTCATAGTCCCACGCTATATCAATCTCGTCTCTGTCTCGACCCAGATCCGCCCCACCTGGTTGTTATGCACACCACAGACATAACAACAGCCGGAAACTCCGGTGAGAACAATCCCAGTATAAATATATACATGCATATAATCAATCTAAACATGAACATGCTATTATGAATGTCATCCATAAAATAGCAATGCAATGCGATCAAACCATGGCTGGACTCGACTCGACTAGAACTAGGGATCCCGGTTTGAATAAGACGATCTAATCACCTACCCCAATCGGGGTGACGGTATGTCTTATTCCTAGACTTCGGCCTGATCTGTATCCACATCTACAATAGGAGAGTGATCTTCCCCTAAGCGTGATTCACCGAACATCTAGAAGTTTGACGGATCTGTCAAGACTCCCTATCTTAAATGCAATGATTAACAATCTGTAAACAATGCATAATCAATTCAAAATATTTGAATACAAATTCTATAAAAAAATCACAATCATAATTCAAGATAACAATAAATCTAGTATGTGATTTTGGTTGGGAAACTCAATGAGATCTCATTTGAGTTGTATCTCCCCAACACAACATGCATTATACCTTTCTTTGCTAAACCTTATCGATGTCGAGGTCTCGATGTCGGAGTGAGGTATAATGGATCTAAAATGGCAATGTATAGGAGTATTATTCAACTACACGCAAGGTAAATCTGGTACAATTCAATAATCATTCTCGGTATAATTTGACAGCATATCGGCGTGGTTCTCGATACCGATCACTCCAAATCTCATCGAATATTAACACTAATATCCTCAGCTCATAACCATCATAATAGGCAATGATAGTATTCAAAATCTGCATAATATAATTCTCAATCATGCTGAAATTCATAACAATTGCCTACGGTACCCTTTCTTCGATCCGATTTCGCATATACACTCATAATCATCTTAATAACACTACTATGAACATATTAAAGTTCCCCAACGGTATAACTTTCAAAACATGCTGAAACTTAAAGATACTACATTTTCTTGAAGCTAGAAGCATAAGGATCAAGAATCTAAGCTTGGATTGAAATTTGGATATGTAAATCTTGTAAAACTAATAATTCAAGCTAAGAAGAAACTTGAAGAATACAAAGCTCTCTCGGTCTTGCTGTCCAGAATGAAGGGAAAATGAAGACAACACATTATATATATTGCATGAATCTCCTACGTGTCTTCTTTAACACTTTAACACATTTCAGACGGCGCTCGGGCGGTAAAACTGTACCGCTCGAGCGCGGCAGTTTCTGTCCAAATCTTTTCGAATGACACTTTGGCGCTCGGGCGGTCAAAATGTACCGCTCGGGCGCAGAAGGTTCTGCCGAAAACATAATTTTGTTGAACATTGGCGCCGGGCGGGCTCTTTCTACCGCTCGGGCGCCACTCATTCTGTTCAAACATTGCACCCTTCACCTTCTTTGACCAATATAATCTTCCGATTAACTAATAACATCACAGATTTAACATTTCAGGGCTTTACATTTCTCCCCCTCTTAGATATAAGTTCGTCCTCGAACTTGCAATAAGAAATTAAATCATATGAAAGGTGTAATGGAATCGAAAATTGAATAAACACTCACATCATAGAAATAACTCGGGATGTTTATGTCGCATATCTGATTCTGTTTCCCAAGTCGCTTCTTCGATGCCATGACGACTCCATTGGACTTTCACTAAAGGAATAATCTTCGTCCTGAGCTTCTTTTCCTTCCGATCAAGAATTTGTATAGGTTGCTTGACATAGCTCAAGGTCTGATCAAGCTCAGCTTCGTCAGGCTGAATGACATGAGAAATATCTGGCATATACTTACGCAACATTGACACATGAAAGACATCATGTATCCCGGATAACGAAGGAGGAAGAGCAAGTCGATAGGCTCGGTCGCCAATCTTCTCTAAAATCTCGTAAGGACCGACGTATCTAGGAGATAACTTCCCACGCACCAAAATCTGACAATGCCTCTGAATGGGGAAATCTTTAGAAACACTCTATCTCCTTGCTCGAATACCAACGGTCTACGTCTGACATTGGCGTATTTGGCTTGCCTATGTTGTGCCGTCTTCATTCTCTTCTGAATGACTTTCACCTTCTCCGTCATGTCACGAATCATATATGTCCCAAGTTCTGGTACCTCTGAGATGTCATCCCAATACAGCGGCGATCTGCACTTCTTGCCATATAAAGCTTCAAACGGTGCCATTTCAATGCTCGTCTGATAGCTATTATTGTAAGAGAATTCACAAAGAGGTAAAGAATCTTGCCAACTAGTGCCAAAATCTAGCACTACGGCTCTCAACATATCCTCTAAAGTCTGGATAGTCCGCTCTGACTGTCCGTCTGTCTGAGGATGATAAGCAGTACTCAGGTGTAATGTCGTACCTAAGGCCTGCTGTAAACTTTGCCAGAAGTGTGAAGTGAATCGTGGATCACGATCTGATACGATATACTTCTGCACATTATGTAATCTGACTACCTCTCGTACGTATATCTCCGCCATATGATCATGCCGATACGTCATTCTGTACGGAATAAAGCAAGTTGATTTGGTTAGTCTGTCAATGATTACCCAATTCGCATCACAACCCCGGGAAGATCGCGGCAACTTCGTCACAAAATCCATGGAAATGTGATCCCATTTCCATTCTGGAATGGCTAAACTCTGAAGTAAACCTCCGGGCTTCTTCCTCTCGGCTTTCACCTGTTGGCAATTCAAGCACTTTGACACAAATTCGGCGATATCTGACTTCATTTGTTTCCACCAAAACTGTGTCTTCAAGTCATTATACATCTTTCTGCCACCAGGATGAATGCTGAACCGACTGCAGTGTGCTTCGGACATAATCTGATGTCTCAAGTCTGAAACATCTGGCACTACAAGGCGGTTATTCACATACAGCACATGATCACGTACTTGATATTCTGATAAATGTCCTGCTCTGACCATCTGAATCGATCTTTGCACATTATGATCGGTTCGTTGAGCTTCTTTGATCCTCATGATCAAGTCCGGCTCAACTTGAATAGCAGCAAGTCGTAGTGGCCTCCTATCTGTATCAAATTCTAATCCAGAGAAACAGCAATTTTCAACGAGTTTTGTAACACCTATCGTCGATAAGGATAGGGAACAAACCTTTCGACTCAAGGCATCCGCTGCTGCATTTGACTTCCCTGGATAGTATTTGATCTCGCAATCAAAGTCTTTCAGCAGATCAAGCCATCTACGCTGCCTCATGTTCAACTCCGACTGAGAAAACAAATATTTTAGGCTTTTATGGTCTGAATAGATCTCAAATTTCTCGCCATAAAGATAATGACGCCAGATCTTTAGTGCAAATACGATAGCCGCCAATTCAAGATCATGAATGGGGTATCGAGTCTCGTGAGTCTTCAATTGTCTTGAGGCATATGCGACCACATGACCTCGCTGCATAAGAACACATCCCAAACCTCTGTGAGAGGCATCACAATACACAACGAAATCACTCGTACCTGAAGGAATCATCAAGACAGGTGCACTGGTCAGCCTTTTCTTTAATTCTAGAAAGCTAGACTCACACTCCTCAGACCATAAGAATGGCGCATTCTTCTGTGTCAATTGTGTAATTGGCTTCGCGATACGAGAGAAATCTTGGTTGAATCGTCTATAGTATCCTGCTAGACCCATGAAACTGTGTATTTCTGGCACAAAAGTCGGTCTCGACCAACTGATCACAGCTTCCACTTTACTCGGATCTACAGAAATACCATCTCCAGATATGATATGTCCCAAAAAGACAACTCTATTCAACCAAAATTCACACTTTTACAATTTGGCATACAATCTCTCATTTCTTAGTGTCTGCAACACAATCCTGAGATGTTCTGCATGCTCATTGCTGTTCTTAGAATACACCAGAATGTCATCGATAAAGACAATAACAAAATCATCCAAATACCTATGAAAGATTTGATTCATCAAGCCCATAAATACTGCCGGAGCATTTGTTAACCCAAAAGGCATAACAATAAATTCGTAATGCCCATACCTAGTTCGAAATGCTGTCTTCGGTATGTCTACATCTCGAACTCTGAGCTGTTGATATCCGGATCGCAAATCGATCTTAGAAAAAACAGAGGATCCCTATAATTGATCAAAGAGATCGTCGATGCGCGGCAATGGATATTTATTCTTCACTGTTGCTTTGTTCAATTGCCGATAATCTATACATAATCGCATCGATCCATCTTTCTTCCGCACAAAGAGCACTGGTGCGCTCCAAGGAGATACACTGGGTCGGATATATCCCTTGGCTAGAAGATATTCCAAATGTGCTTTCAGTTCTTTCAGCTCTATCGGTGCCATCCTATACGGAGCTCTCGAAATAGGAGTGGTACCTGGAATCAGATCAATACTAAAATCTACCTCTCGCACTGGAGGTAACCCTGGAATTTCTTTTGAAACACATCTGCAAATTCCCGTACTACTGGAAAATCTGCCAATGTCGGGCTAGATTTCTGTACATCTACAGCATACACAAGGAACCCATATGCTCCTTTCTGCAACAACTTATTCATAGTCAAAGCCGAAATCAAGGGAATCCGAGATCTGGAACCCTTACCGTAGAATTTCCACTCTTCTGCCATTTCTGGTCTGAATCTGACAATCTTGTGGAAACAATCCACAGTGGCTCTGTGCTTAATTAACATGTCAATCCCAACAATACAATCAAAATCATCTAACCCAAGTACTATGCAATCTAGATCAATTTCATGACCCTCAAACTGTAAGATACAATGTCTAACCGTAGTCACAGCTATCAAACCACTTCCCAACGGAGAATTAATAGACACTACATCCTACAAAGACTCAACAGGCAGGGAATGCAATAATGCAAATCGTTCTGAGATGAAAGTATGCGATGCACCCGTATCTATCAATATATAGGCAGGATAACCGCAAAGGAACAATTACCTGCTATGACATCATCTGGGGCATCCTGTGCTTGCTCTTCTGTCAATGCAAACACCTGAGCCTGTTGTCGAGGCGGTTGACTCACGGTCTGGCTACCTCTGGCTCTGGGCTGCGTCTGTGTCTGTGGTGGCTGAAAGGAATGAACAGATGAAGCTTGCCTCTCAGGCTGAGCTACGGATGCAGATGACCCTGCACCTTGAAATCTCTGTGAGCTTCTCTGGGGACACACTTTGGCGAAATGCCCCGGTTGCCTACATATATTACATCTGCCCAATACACCCTGGCACTGCTCTGTGGCATGCCTTCCACCACAAGAACTGCAATATACACCTGTATACCTTGTATTCGGATCAAAACCACTCTGTCTGGATCCACTGGAGCTCGACGAACTGCTCCCAGTTCTTTTGAACTGCTTCCCTTTCGCTTTCAGCTGATCCTTCCGCCCGCTGCTACTACCACCGGTATCGAATCTAGGAGGAGGTTGTGCTGGAGGTAGTGGTGGTCTCGGACTCGGAGCAACATACGGAGCACTCCGTTGCCTAAGCAATCCTGCTTCTGTTCCTTTGGCACGATTCAATGCCTCAGCGAAGTTGTTGGGTCTTCCAGTATTTACCAACGTAAAGATATCGGGATTTAAGCCGTTTATGAACTGATCAGCCACGGCCTCATCACTACCTGAAACATGAGGTGCAAAACGAAGCAAGGAGGAGAATTTAGCGACGTACTCTTCGATGTTCAATTGCTCTTGCCTCAAGTTTGCAAATTCAGCGCCTTTATCTTTACGGTAGGATATAGGAAAGAATCGCTGATAAAACTCTGTCTTGAACACTTTCCATGTAATCTCCGTGCCACGCTGTTCCAATGCTCTTTTAATGTTCAACCACCAATTCTTAGCCACGTCTTGCAGTTGATGGCCAATGAGTTTCACTCTTTTCTCGTCACTGTATTCGAGAGACTCGAACAACATCTCGATATCCTCCAACCAGCTTTCACATTCGATGGAGTTTTCTGTACCTTTTTAGGTAGGTGGTCGGAAAGATTGGAATCGTTTTAACAGAGTCTCCATGGGTGTAGCAGTAACGTCCATTGGATCCCCGGATGTGCTACCCTGCTCTGGTGCTATGGGTCGCAAAGGTACGGCTGCTCTTCGAGGAGGCATGTATCTGCTATTCAAACGAATTAGTATACAAGCTATACAACTGTCTCAGCCTTCCTCTGATCATTTACCTCTGATTCAGAATCGGTTCTGATTCAGTCTTTACTACTACATGCTGTAATACAAGTCAGATAACCGTACAACATGCAATAAGGAAAGCAATAAATCATGCTAGCACATCATAAAGCAAGGAAGAAGACTCAATCTACCCCGCTCATTCTATCTTATCTCACTCTAAAGGATCTAGCGCTCTGATACCACCTGTTGTGGGGACCCGGGCTCTAATTCTTTTCTTTGGGATTAAATGGATCATTAATATAAAAAATGGGTCAAATTTTCGCTTTATAACATTAAATCAAATGTTAATACTAAGCATAATCTTTCTTATTTAATTTTACAACATACACAATGTACAAGGTAGTAAACAAGTGCTGTTCTAAAACATCTTTCCAAACTAGGGTTTAATACATAATACCAAAGTACAAGTAGTCCAAGTCTACTAAAAACCACTAGTCCTCTGCTGCGCCCGTAGTCTCCACGCTATATCAATCTCGTCTCTGTCTCGACCCAAATCCTGCCCCACCTGTTGTTATGCACACATACATGTTAGAGTAGGTGCACGTCGAGCCAAGTGTTGGCCGACTGTTCACAATGAAACTCTTTGTATAAACGATCTTTATTTTAATAATATTTCAATTTATTAATTTGGCGCATCTTTATCTTTATACCCATGCTTGTTGCATAGATAAAGTCCTTGAATATACAAATAGTAGAAAGAATATGAGATGCTCATATGATGAGTATCATGAAACTCATATTTGGAATACTGTATATTCTAAACCGTTCCTAGTCGATTCAGCCGCCACTAAGAAGGATAAAGGCCGCTCGAGTTAGAGACTAGTATCTGCGATGTGAGTACCATGTTTCATTGGTAGGGGACATTGTGATGTCCGAGCATGCAGATAGGTGCTCCTGGTAGAGTGCACTGAACAACCCTCTATAAAGGACTTTCCAAGTGGTTCTCACTTATCGAGTGGAAAAGTCCTAGTTTATGGTTGTACACCATTAGTCCTTATGACCCGGGACAACATTGAGACTCTATATGCTAGCGTTTCACTTTGACTTGTTTACCGACTCTTATGGGGTCATCAGGTGGCAAGGTTGGGTGTTACGGCGAAACATATAGGAGTCGATGCATTGTAGCGGGGATTCACCGCTTACCTACGGGTATGGATATCCTATGTGTTTTCATGTATGTGTGGGTTGAAATCTCTGATCAGAGTATGGTGGTAATTATGAAAGGGGTTTCATAGATTACACCATCGATGCAACCACAACATGACACATAGTATCGATTCATTGACAACTCTCGATAGACCAATAGTTGTCGAATCGGTCGGGATATATGAGTTGAAGGGACCGTACTGTACGCTAACCATAATTGAATGGTTCTTGCAGGCACTATCATGTGATACCTAGGGAATCACGTAAGCGATGCTGCTAGGCGTTAACGTGATTGGTTGGGTACTATCAGACTTGAGTTCTGACGTTCTTACTATCAAGGGGTTGATAAGTAAGAATGGAGCAATTGGGGTATGCTCGAATAAGGACATGTTTAGTCCGAATCACATTGAGATGTGAACCCACGGCTAGTTGTATCAATGAACCATTGAGGGCCACACAAGTACTTGCTTTGTAAATCCCGAAGAGAAGTAAAATAGTTCAATGTGTTGAACGGCTTATAAAAGTGTTTATAAGCGTAAAGAAAAATTAGAAGTATGACTTCTATGAGAGAAATATAAATTTTAATTTATGGAAGTGTTCCTAAGATTAAAATTTGGCCAAGTAAATAATGTAGTTGAAAATTGTGATTTTCATAAACATTATTGTGGACTAAATTAAATTAATTCAAGTGTTGAATTAATTAAACACTAGTGACCTAGTAGAGTCTAAATAATTAAATTAATTCAAGTGTTGAATTAATTAAATAATATGAGTCTTGTAGAGCTCAATTTAAATAATTATTTAACTAGTGGGACTTGAGTAAAATCAAGTAATATTTAATTATCTCAAATGTGTTTGAGATAATAAAATTTAGTCTATGGTTTTTAATGTGTTAAAAACCATATAATATATAAGTGAGACATGTAGGGATTGCATGCTTGGGAGGTGAAGAGCCTTGATTACTTTTTAATAAAATTAAAAGCATGGGACAACTTTTGACACACCCAAGGCTAATCTTCCCTCCCATACACACCTCTTGGCCGAAATCTCAAGGATTTTTCTCTCAATTTTCTTCTTTTGTTCTTCATTTTGGAGAAAAAACATTCTCTTTGAAAAATCCTCAAGTTTTTCTAGTGCAAAACTTGAGGGGATTTACCTTGCTAAGTGGTGGGCTTGATTTTGGAGGAAGGAAGCTTGTAGACTTCTCCAAGAAGAGCTTAGTTGCTCAACTAAGTTGGAGCCATCATCAACTTCTTGAAGTTGATAGGTAAAACCTAAACATCCTATGCATGTTTTTTTTGTTTTAAATATTCACAAAACTTAAGGGGGCCGAAATTTTGTCTCTAAAAATTTATTTTTCGCTTCCGTTGCGTTTCCGGCCTCCGTAACCGGTCCGCTTTCAAGTGGTATCCGAGCTAAGGTTACGGTTTTTGTGTAATATTTGCGTAATATTATGTTGAGATCGATTTCTAACCGTTTGAGATTTTTTGTGCAAAATATCAAGGCCGAAATTTTTACAAAAAACAAAAAAAAAAAAATATTTTTCGGGCTGCCCGAGGGCTGCCCGAGGGCTGCCCGAAATTTCGGGCAGCCGAGGGGCAGCCCAGGGGCTGCCCGAAACTTCCAGTTTTTAATAAAAAAAAAAAAATTTTTTGTTGTTGCCGGAATCCGGCGACGGAGCTCCGGCGACGGCGATGACGGCTAGGGTTTCCAAAAGTGTTTTGGACAATCTTAGTGTCATGGGCCTTGAGTGTTGGGCCATTGATGGCCAACATAATTTGTGAAATTTAAATGGGCCAAATATTTTTGGTGAAAAATGAGTTTTGGGCCCTTAAGTTTAAATTTACAATTGTTGCACATATTTTCTCATAAAATAAATAATTGAAGTAGGACTTTAATTATTTATAGTAAATTGTGATTTACAAGAAATTCGATTATAAATAAATTAATTTGAAAGTAGACAAAGGGTTTGTATACTTTGTTAATTTAATTTATAATTGTGGCGGTTAGTGATTGGATCAAGATATATAATATTGGATCAATTAATTATAGTGATAATTAATTGATGGTGTATGATATGTGATATTATGCATGAAGGATGATCAAAAGCCCAAGCCCAATTTGCTAGGTGTATGCTAGGATATTTGTGTTGTATGATTGTAATAATTATCAATTTATAAAGTGGGCTTGGTTTATGGCCCGTTCCCACCCCCATGAGATGTATCCCTATGTGCCATGGATATTTAATTGTAAATATTAGAATAGTGGAAGATCAAGATTGGAAGATGGTGGCCTTGGTGATTATGAAGATCGAAGACATGTAATATTGGATGCTAATGTAATAATTTAGTTGCATTGCATCCCGTGCATTTACCCTAGGATTGGACCTAGGCCCGTGTTTGGCTCACACGGGCCATTAGTTTTGGGGCAATTGATCATCCTTGTACTGTTTTCTATTTATAATATATGCATGATATGTTATAAATAATGAGTATGTGCGTTATTATTATTATAATAACAAAGTTGCATGAATCCGGCAAACATACGATCAAACATGGCGAGCTTTTAAAATAATTAATGATGAGACCTTTCAAAATTAAAAACCCTCATTTTGAATAAGATTCAAAATTAATATCAAGTCCGAAAAGGGGAATTATAAATTTGTTTATAATTTCCTTGTCTTCCATCGACAATGGATGCATGATGAACGCTACCCGTACTCGGGGCTCGGCTCATATTATTGAGGGGGCCCTGGGTGCCGGAAAGCTGTGACATCCATTGACATGGTGATGTGAACTACGTGGAACTCCCATGATTTCGGCTCATATTATTGAGGGAACTCATGGCGACCGTCCATTAAGGTTCAATATCGATGGGTTAGGCTTGACACGTAAAGATGAACGACGTCATATTATTGGGTCCTAATCAAACGTGAGACAAAAGATACGTAGAGGGTTGCATGGCGATGCAATTGGAAACTACCTTTTAGGAGTTGTGATGGCCGATATTATTCGGGATCACAATTCGCTAATTGGACCTTACGTACCTACTGAGGAAAGTGTTTCCCGTTTTCACTAGAGGGTAGTGAAAATGTCAAAACAGTGGGAGCGATTATTTATAAAGTAAAAGTCCAAACTTTATATCTTATTAAATATTTTAAAATAGTCATTAACATTTATCTGTTTTACTTTTCAGTACAATCTTTGACATGTCATCAATTCGCAACCCGTTTTCCGTCATTCTCGAAAAACACATTCTAACCGGACCAAACTATATCACTTGGCTAAGAAATTTAAAGATTGTCCTAAACTCGGAGAAGATCGCTATACACTTGACTGAGGCGCCCCCTGCTGAGGCTCCTATAGGCTGCACTCCTGAGGAATTGCAGACCTACAAGGATGGTGCGACCATGACTTGAAGGCGAAGTGTTATATGCAGGCTTCATGAACGATGAGCTGCAAAGGCGATTCGAGGATGCAAGAATGCTGCTGACATTCATATGCACCTCAAGGAGCTCTTCGGAGAGCAGACTCGGCCTTTGAGGCATGCCACAGTAAAGGAGCTCATCACTTTACGCATGCGAGATGGGACTTCGGTCCATGAGCATGGCCTAAAGTTGATTGGGCTCGTGGACAAGCTCGTAGGCATGGATTTGATGTTGCCTCGGAGTTGACCACGATGTGTTGCTGCTGTCGCTGCCTAGCTCTTTCGATCCTTTCGTGTGAACTTCAATATGAACAAGCTCGAGCCCAGCCTTGAAGAGTTGGTGAACATGCTTGTGACCTTTGAGTCCACATCAAAAGGAGAAGCAGGTTCTTTATGTGGGCTCTTCATCTGGCACGAAGACCGGTCCACCTGGGAAGGGAAAGAAGCGTTCTTTCCAGCGCCAAGAAGAGCGAGCCCTTGAAGAGGCAGACTCCGAGTCCCGTAGTGGCAGCCGCGCCAGCAAGGCTGAGAAGACTGTTGACATCTGTCACCACTGCAAGAAGCCTGGACATTGGAGGCGTAACTGCAGGGAATATCTTGCGCAGAAGGGTTCTGGCAAAGGTATGTTCTTTATTGAAGTAAATATCTCGATTAACTCTACTTCTTGGGTATTGGATACCGGCTGTGGCTCACATCTCTGTAATGATTTGCAGGATGGGAAGAAGTAGGAGGCTCCGAGAGGGTGAGACCTTCTTAGGATGGGCAATGGAGCAAAGTTGCTGCCAAAGCCGTAGGAGATGTTTGTTTAATTTTGAACAATGATTTTAAGTTTGTTTAAGAGATGTTTTGTTGTACCAGACTTGATTAAAAACATTATTTCCATTCCTATGCTTGATATTGATGGATTTCTTGTTTATTTGGCAAAGGTGTTTGCAATATTTACAAGAATGAATGTTTAGTTGGTACCGGTGAACTTGAAAACAATCTCTACACCTTAAAATTAAAAGATATTCCACTTAACAATGTCCAAACGATAACAACAACAAATAAGCGCAAACAAGATACTCTTAATTCGGCACAATTATGGCATGCTCGATTAGGTCATATCCCTAAGAAGGATGAACAAGTAGTGGGAGTTGGCATGTTTGATATGTCCGATATTAATGCTCTCACGACTTGTGAATCCTGTCTAAAAGGAAAGATGACCAAAATTCCCTTTAAGGGCCATGCGGAGCGAGCCAAAGGGTTATTGGATTTGATCCATACCGATGTGTGCGGTCCGCTTAGCATCACCACTAAGCATGGACATGCCTACTTCATCACCTTTACCGATGACCATTCGAGGTATGGGTATGTGTATTTGATGAAATACAAGTCTGAAGCCTTTGAAAGGTTCAAAGAATTCAGAAGTGAAGTAGAGAAGCAATTGGGACGAAGCATCAAGACACTTCGATCGGATCGAGGTGGTGAGTACTTGAGTGCCGAGTTCCAAGAGTATCTTAGAGAGAATGGGATTCTCTCGCAGTGGACTCCGCCCGCTACACCGCAGTTGAATGGTGTTTCGGAGCGTCGTAACCGGACTTTGATGGACATGGTTCGGTCTATGATGGGGTTCACGGAGTTGCCGCCATCCTTTTGGGGATATGCGCTTGAAACAGCGGCACTGTTGTTGAACAATGTCCATACAAAGGCAGTTGACAAGACTCCATATGAGATATGGATGGGTAAGCCTCCCAAGTATTCTATCTTCTAGAATATGGGGGTGTCCTGCTTATGTGAAGCAGACAGTGGGAGATAAATTGGATAGTCGATCCATTTTATGCTACTTTGTGGGATATCCAAGAATTCCATTGGATATTATTCTATCATCCCCAAGAAACAAAGGTGTTTGTTTCTAGGAACGCAACCTTTTTGGAAAAGGAATTTCTATTGATAGAAAAGGCGAGATGATAGAACTCGAAGAGGTTCGAGAGACACCCACAGTTGTAGAACCCACACCCGAGAAGCCAAGTGAGGAGATACAAGCTCCTAGAAGAACCGAGAGAGTCTCGAGACCACCTGTGAGGTATGGTCTGCTTCTTGAAGAGGGCCATGATGAGCCTAACTTGGATGTGATCCAAGGACCTTCAAGGAAGCGTTATCGGATGCCGATTCATCCAAGTGGCTTGAAGCAATGGAATCTGAGATGAATTCCATGCATTCGAACCAAGTGTGGAATCTCGTGGATCCACCTGAGGGAATTGTTCCCATAGGGTGTAAATGGATTTACAAGAGGAAACTTGGGGCGGATGGGAAGGTATTGACCTTCAAGGCGCGATTGGTAGCAAAAGGGTATACTCAAAGGCAAGGTGTTGACTATGAGGAAACCTTTTCTCCAGTTGCGATGTTCAAGTCCATTAGGATATTGCTAGCCATAGCTGCATGGTATGACTATGAGATATGGCAGATGGATGTTAAGACAGCCTTCCTTAATGGGGATATTAAGGAAGAATTTACATGTCTCAACCTGAGGGTTTACATCTATCGGAAGTGAGCATATGGTATGCAAACTTCAAAGATCTATTTATGGTCTTAAGCAGGCATCGAGGAGTTGGAACCTCAGATTCGATAGTACAATCAAAGAGTTTGGTTTTACTAAGAATCCTGAGGAACCCTGTGTGTATAAGAAGGTCAGTGGGAGTGCTGTGACATTCCTTGTTCTTTATGTTGATGACATTCTACTCATTGGGAATGATGTAGGAATGTTGCAATCAACAAAGATATGGTTAGCAAGTAAGTTCTCAATGCAGGACTTGGGTGAAGCATCTTTTGTATTGGGAATACAGATCTATAGAGATAGATCAAAAATTGCTTGGTCTCACCCAGTCCACATACATTGATACCATCGTGAAGCGGTTCTCGATGGATGAGTCCAAGAGAGGACATCTACCAATGTGTCATGGCGTGTCCCTATCCAAGTCTATGTCTCCCAAGACTGATGCAGAGATAGCGGCGATGACACGAATTCCGTATGCTTCGGCTATTGGTAGTATCATGTATGGGATGATATCTACACGTCCTGACGTGGCATTTGCACTAAGTGTAGTGAGTAGATATCAATCCAACCCTGGTCTTCCACACTGGAAAGCTGTGAAAGACATCCTCAAGTATTTGAGAAGGACCAATAAGTTGTTTTTGGTCTATGGGGGTGGAGAACTAAATTGGAAGGCTATACCGACTCTAGCTTCCAAAGCGATGTTGATGACTCGAAGTCAACCTCCGGATTCATATTCATGCTCAATGGTGGTGCTGTCTCTTGGAAGAGTTCCAAGCAAGACAGTACTGCGGATTCCACCACTGAGGCAGAATACATTGCTGCATCGGCTGCAGCAAAGGAGGCTGTTTGGATTAGGAATTTCGTCCAAGAGTTGGGCGTCATTCCAAATGGAGTTGCTCCTATCCCGGTGATGTGCGACAACACGGGAGCCATAGCTCAGGCGAAGGAGCCAAGGTCTCATCAGAAGTCCAAACACGTATTGAGAAAGTACCACATCCTCAGAGAGATCGTGGAAAGAGGAGATGTCGTGATTGACAAAGTCGGCTCCGCAGATAATGTTGCTGATCCACTAACTAAGCCTTTACCAGGACCATCGTTCGAGAAGCATCGCGAATCAATGGGTCTAAAGTATATAGGTAGTTGGCTCTAGTGCAAGTGGGAGATTGTTAGAGTAGGTGCACGTCGAGCCAAGTGTTGGTCCGACTGTTCACAATGAAACTCTTTGTATAAACGATCTTTTATTTTAATATATTTCAATTTATTAATTTGGCGCATCTTTATCTTTATACCCATGCTAGTTGCATAGATAAAGTCCTTGAATATACAATAGTAGAAAGAATATGAGATGCTCATATGATGAGTTCATGAAACTCTATTGGAATACTGTATATTCTAAACCGTTCCTAGTCGATTCAGCCGCCACTAAGAAGGATAAAGGCCGCTCGAGTTTATGAGACTAGGTATCTCGCGATGTTGAGTACCATGTTTCATTGGTTAGGGGACATTGTGATGTCCGAACATGCAGATAGGTGCTCCTTGTAGAGTGCATGAACAACCCTCATAAAAGGACTTTCCAAGTGGTTCTCACTTATCGAGTGGAAAGTCTGGTTTATGGTTGTACAGAATTAGTCCTTATGACCCGGGACAACATTGAGACTCTATGTCTAGCGTTTTCACTTTGACTTGTTTACCGACTCTTATGGGGTCATCAGGTGGCAAGGTTGGGTGTTACGGCGAAACATATAGGAGTCGATGCATTGTAGCGGGGATTCACCGCTTACCTACGGGTATGGATATCCTATGTGTTTTTCATGTATGTGTGGGTTGAAATCTCTGATCAGAGTATGGTGGTAATTATGAAAGGGGTTTCATAGATTACACCATCGATGCAACCACAACATGACACATAGTATCGATTCATTGACAACTCTCGATAGACCAATAGTTGTCGAATCGGTCGGGATATATGAGTTGAAGGGACCGTACTGTACGCTAACCATAATTGAATGGTTCTTGCAGGCACTATCATGTGATACCTAGGGAATCACGTAAGCGATGCTGCTAGGCGTTTAACGTGATTGGTTGGGTACTATCAGACTTGAGTTCTGACGTTCTTACTATCAAGGAGTTGATAAGTAAGAATGGAGCAATTGGGGTATGCTCGAATAAGGACATGTTTAGTCCGAATCACATTGAGATGTGAACCCACGGCTAGTTGTATCAATGAACCATTGAGGGCCACACAAGTACTTGCTTAGTAAATCCCGAAGAGAAGTAAAATAGTTCAATGTGTTGAACGGCTTATAAATGTGTTTATAAGCGTAAAGAAAAATAGAAGTATGACTTCTATGAGAGAAATATAAATTTTAATTTATGGAAGTGTTCCTAAGATTAAAATTTGGCCAAGTAAATAATGTAGTTGAAAATTGTGATTTTCATAAACATTATTGTGGACTAAATTAAATTAATTCAAGTGTTGAATTAATTAAACACTAGTGACCTAGTAGAGTCTAAATAATTAAATTAATTCAAGTGTTGAATTAATTAAATAATATTGAGTCTTGTAGAGCTCAATTTAAATAATTATTTAACTAGTGGGACTTGAGTAAAATCAAGTAATATTTAATTAATCTCAAATGTGTTTGAGATAATAAAATTTAGTCTATGGTTTTTAATGTGTTAAAAACCATATAATATATAAGTGAGACATGTAGGGATTGCATGCTTGGGAGGTGAAGAGCCTTGATTACTTTTTGAATAAAATATTGAAAAGCATGGGATCACTTTTTGACACACCCAAGGCTAATCTTCCCTCCCCATACACACCTCTTGGCCGAAATCTCTCAAGGATTTTTCTCTCAATTTTCTTCCATTTTGTTCTTCATTTTGGAGAGCAAAAATCATTCTCTTTGAAAAATCCTCAAGTTTTTCTAGTGCAAAACTTGAGGGGATTTACCTTGCTAAGTGGTGGGCTTGATTTTTGGAGGAAGGAAGCTTGTAGACTTATCTTGCCAAGAAGAGCTTAGTTGCTAGCAACTAAGTTGGAGCCATCATCAACTTCTTGAAGTTGATAGGTAAAAATCCTAAATCATCCTATGCATGGTTTTTGTTGATTTTGCAAATATTCCACAAAACTTTTAAGGGGGCCGAAATTTTTGCTCTAAAAATTATATTTTTCGCTTCCGTTGCGTTTCCGGCCTCCGTAACCGGTCCGCTTTCAATACAGACATAACAACAGCCGGAAACTCCGGTGAGAACAAATCCCAGTATAAACATGTATACATGCATATAATCAATCTAAACATGAAACATGCTATTATGAATGTCATCCATATAAATATGCAATGCAATGCGAAACAAACCATGTCTGGACTCGACTCGACTAGAACTCTAGGGATCCCGATTTGAATAAGACGATCTATCACCTACCCTCCCAATCGGGGTGACGGTATGTCTTATTCCTAGACTTCGGCCTGATCTGTATCCACATCTACAATAGGAGAGTGCACTACAAGAAAATGACTTTCCGCAGCACGTCATCAACAGCGTGCATTAAAAGCACGCTGCGAATACGACTTTTCACGGCGTGCACCGACCTGTGCGCCGTTAATAGTGTTACACTTGATACTATTAACGGCGTGCTTTAAAAGCACGCTGCGGATAGTACTATCGACGGCGTGCATATAAAGCAAGCTGCGGATAGTAACTTGATACTATTAACAGCGTGCATTAAAAGCACGTTGCGGATATTACTATGGACGGCGTGCATTAAACGCACGCTGCGGATAGTAATATTGTGGGGACCCGGACGCTAATCATTTTCTTAATCATCTTTTTGGGATTTAATTATCACTTGAGATAAAACAGGGTCTAAAAATTTTTCTTTTTACATTATAACTGCGAAAGGTAATGGACTCTAAATACTATACATGTCTGTATATAAAAATACAAATTCAGTATTAAAATACAATAATGTACAACCTTCTAATCTAAGGTTCACTACTAAAGTGTTCTAGTAGTAAAATCCAATCTACTGTAAGTCCGGAATCACCACGCTAAACTCGTCTTCTCTCGTCATCTTCTCGACCCTGATCCAGCCCCACCTGTTGTCATGCACACATACAAAACACGACAACAGCCGGATAACTCCGGTGAGAATAAATCCCAGTACAAAACATGGTAAGCATGTATATAAATAATCTAAATCATAAAACATGCTGTCATGAATATATTCAAAGGAGTAGATTCCATAATCTATGACATCTACTCATTATAGGCATGCAATTCAAATCAGATAAACATGCAATTTAATCAACTCATATAAACATGCTATCAGGACTGAAAGCAATAAGCCTGGGTTTCATAGTCTATGAAACCATATCTATAAACACATGCAGTTCTAGTCAAATCATGTCTAGACTCGACTCCACTATAACTCTAGGGATCCCGTAATGAATAAGACGTCAATGGCTGTTACCTACTCAACCGATCGTGGTAACTGTACGTCTTATTCCTAGACTTCGGCCATGGCTGTATCGTGGTGCTACAATAGGACAATGTCTGCTCCTATGTACGATACACCGAACGTCTAGAAGTCTGACAATGACTGTCAAGACTTTCCTATCTTAATTGCAATGAATAACAATCTGTAAACAAAGCATAATCATATTCATAACTGAATACCACAATTATTTTACATGCTTGAATACAATTCTATAATCAAAGCATAATTAGGTAACAATATAAACAATACTCTAGTATGTGATTTTATTGGGAAACTCAAATTAATCTAATTTGAGTTATGCTTTCCGAATATCACATGAATTATACCTTTGTCGTCCCTGTCTGACGATGACGATGACCTGTACTCAAATCTGTCCATATCGAATCTGAAATGACAATATTGAATACATAGTATCAATGAATAACTCAATTCACAATCTGTTCTGATCAATACTCAATTCAGTATACAATCTGATCAATGTCTGAACAAGACACAATCTGAGTCATATCCATAATATCACAATCTAATTGAAATCCTATCTGAATCTGATCACTATCACTTTTACTGATGTTTCGACGGCATAACAACACAATCTGAATAACCCCGTCAATCTAAACATCACCAATATAATACTGGACTTCGAAATCAATAACAATACCAGTCATAATCTCAATAACAATACAATTCTGATATGAAATCTCAGTCAAATCGACTCCAAAAATCATAACAAATACATAAATAATCTGTTCTTCAGTCTGCCTTCACTTCTATACTGTCTACTATAGCAGAAACATCATATCTGAATCACATGCAATTCTAGCAACATCATATTTTCAAAACATGTTTAAACGTAACAAAACTTACGTCCAGTTGTAGCCTGCGTTGATATGAACACAGTACCGAAGTCGGATTTCAATTTGGATAAACGGTTTCTTTGTAAATTGAATTCTAACCTCAAGAATATAAAATCTCTCCCCTAAACTCTCGACTTTCAGGCAGAAAGAATGGAGGAGAATCGAGGTTTACGCACATCTATATATCCATCTCGTACATGCAAAGCAAGTGGCGTTGTGCATGTTCTGCACGTTGCGCGCATATGCGCCAACAATGTCGCGCATATGCGCCGGTAGCTCACACCAGCATTTTGCCAACTCGCGCATATGCGGCATTTATGTCGCGCATATGCGCCAATCATTCTGCCTAACCCGCGCATATGCGCCATTTAAGTCGCGCATATGCGCCAATCCTTCTGGACCTTCCGCGCATATGCGCCACTAATCTCGCGCATATGCGCCAAGGCTTCTGGAGGTGTCGCGCATATGCGCGCATGTCTTCGCGCATGTGCGCCAACCTTACTGTGATTCTCGCGCAAGTGCGCCACTCTTGATCGCGCATGTGCGCCAACACATAAATTTGCACACACAATTTACACCTTTCTTATGTGTTCTAGTCCGATCCGTTCCATCTATCATCATCTCAATTACTTCAAAAATCATTTTATCAATTACGGTAATCATACTCAATTCATTTCAAATTACGGTACTTAAATTCTCGGGCCTTACATTTCTCCCCCTCTTAGATTTGAGTTCTTCCTCGAACTCGCAAGTAATCAATTTAGATATATCAAGAGAAAGGCATAACAGAGTTTAAATCAAACTCAGATCTCTAATTCCAGTCTGGAATAAGAAGTATCTAAGTATAATATCATAATACTTCTCTAATTCTTGCTGAATCAATCTCGCATTACTGGCTATACAACATCCGTATATACCAATCTATAGCTTATGACATATCCGTACCATCTGTTGTTATCAAAGACATCTACAGTCTTTAGCTTCAATTATCACTCGTCATCATCTGACGTTGGTTTCTTGAATCTGTTCATTCTGAACTATCTGGATAACTAGTGCTAACATCCAGCACTATAGTTCGACCAATATCTGTCGATATCTGATTACTACACCCTGACTATCTATCAATCTCTCTGACTACCTGCTAATCTGTAATAAATCTGCACAATAGAGCTTATGATATAGTCTATCACAAGTACCACTCCATCAAAATCACAATATGATATCATCTAATTCATTTCTAATCCATCTGATTATTTCTTTGACATCGATCTATGTCATCTAGTTCTGTTTGTACGTAATCTGGTACAAACTGATAGATATAGATTGAGTAAGCTGTCAATCATAATCATATCATATCCCGAATCTGGATAAAATGGCAGTAATATCATTACAAAAGCGTTAGAAGTGTACTTCCATTTCTATTCAGAAATATACAAATTCTGTAAGAATCTTCTGATGTCTATCTTTTAGTCTTTTTCTGTTAGCGATTCAGACATATCAGTACAATTCTGCCAACTTTTCTGTACAAATTCCTCTATAACTGATCAAATCTGTCTATATTATCACTATCTGTTCGAATATATTACATTCACACTCATCTGAATGAAAACTGAACCCATTACGGGCGCATTTCTGACAATATCTGTAAGTTCAGATTCGAACTATCCGGTATAAACAAATCAGTTAATAACACTATAAAATAAAGAAGAAATACCTACCTGGCATTCGGCTCTGACTATAGATATCAAAAGCTGTAACCAATTCTGAAACCTTCTGATATCACACAATAGAATCAGTCTGTATGATACAACCCAAAATCACATATCTGTTACAGTACACGATACTCTGCTCTGAGT
>NW_027330994.1:0-13135 GCF_022965805.1 Primulina eburnea
AAGAATTTAACATCGCGACCAGAAACAATATTCTAGGCCATGCATGGCAAACCCTAAACGACTTCTCCTAAGAACAAATCCGAATGTTTTGAATGCCTCACAATCTGTTTTAGGACAATCTATACAAATGTCATCTTAGAATCGATCCCACAACAAAATAGAATCCCTCCCCTTCTTAGTCTAGGCAACCCCCAATAAAGTCCCTAGAAATCGTCAATATCAATCCAAGTTCTTTAAAATAGCACGCAAAAGTGTTCACCAAAGTTCTACTTGACAACTTCAGTTTGTCCATCCGTTTGAAGGATGACAAGTAGTATGAAAACCAACAATTTTGTGCCAAGTTAGCCCATAAAGTCGTCCGAAAGTAACTCAGAAATTGAACATCGTGCGAACCAGAAACAATAATCCTAGGCATGCCATGCAACCTAACGACTTCTCTAAAGAACAAAATCCGCAATGTTTGAAGCATCATCGGTTTTATGACAAGCTATAAAATGTGCCATCTTAGAGAATCTATCCACAACAACAAAAATAGAATCCCTCCCCTTCTTAGTCCTAGGCAACCCCAAAATAAAGTCCATAGAAATGTCAATCCAAGTTCTATTAAGAATAGCACGCAAAAGTGTTCCCAAAGTTCTACTGACAACTTCAGTTTGTCCATCCGTTTGAGGATGACAAGTAGTAGAAAACAACAATTTTGTGCCAAGTTTAGCCCATAAAGTCTTCCAAAAGTAACTCAAGAATTTAACATCGCGACCAGAAACAATATTCCTAGGCATGCCATGCAACCTAACGACTTCTCTAAAGAACAAATCCGCAATGTTTGAAGCATCATCGGTTTTATGACAAGCTATAAAATGTGCCATCTTAGAGAATCTATCCACAACAACAAAAATAGAATCCCTCCCCTTCTTAGTCCTAGGCAACCCCAAAATAAAGTCCATAGAAATGTCAATCCAAGTTCTATTTAAGAATAGCACGCAAAAGTGTTCCCAAAGTTCTATTGACAACTTCAGTTTGTCCATCCGTTTGAGGATGACAAGTAGTAGAAAACAACAATTTTGTGCCAAGTTTAGCCCATAAAGTCTTCCGAAAGTAACTCAAGAATTTAACATCGCGACCAGAAACAATATTCCTAGGCATGCCATGCAACCTAACGACTTCTCTAAAGAACAAATCCGCAATGTTTGAAGCATCATCGGTTTTATGACAAGCTATAAAATGTGCCATCTTAGAGAATCTATCCACAACAACAAAAATAGAATCCCTCCCCTTCTTAGTCCTAGGCAACCCCAAAATAAAGTCCATAGAAATGTCAATCCAAGTTCTATTTAAGAATAGCACGCAAAAGTGTTCCCAAGTTCTATTGACAACTTCAGTTTGTCCATCCGTTTGAGGATGACAAGTAGTAGAAAACAACAATTTTGTGCCAACTTTAGCCCATAAAGTCTTCCGAAAGTAACTCAAGAATTTAACATCGCGACCAGAAACAATATTCCTAGGCATGCCATGCAACCTAACGACTTCTCTAAAGAACAAATCCGCAATGTTTGAAGCATCATCGGTTTTATGACAAGCTATAAAATGTGCCATCTTAGAGAATCTATCCACAACAACAAAAATAGAATCCCTCCCCTTCTTAGTCCTAGGCAACCCCAAAATAAAGTCCATAGAAATGTCAATCCATGTTCTTTTAAAGAATAGCACGCAAAAGTGTTCCCAAAGTTCTATTGACAACTTCAGTTTGTCCATCCGTTTGAGGATGACAAGTAGTAGAAAACAACAATTTTGTGCCAAGTTTAGCCCATAAAGTCTTCCGAAAGTAACTCAAGAATTTAACATCGCGACCAGAAACAATATTCCTAGGCATGCCATGCAACCTAACGACTTCTCTAAAGAACAAATCCGCAATGTTTGAAGCATCATCGGTTTTATGACAAGCTATAAAATGTGCCATCTTAGAGAATCTATCCACAACAACAAAAATAGAATCCCTCCCCTTCTTAGTCCTAGGCAACCCCAAAATAAAGTCCATAGAAATGTCAATCCAAGTTCTATTTAAGAATAGCACGCAAAAGTGTTCCCAAAGTTCTATTGACAACTTCAGTTTGTCCATCCGTTTGAGGATGACAAGTAGTAGAAAACAACAATTTTGTGCCAAGTTTAGCCCATAAAGTCTTCCGAAAGTAACTCAAGAATTTAACATCGCGACCAGAAACAATATTCCTAGGCATGCCATGCAACCTAACGACTTCTCTAAAGAACAAATCCGCAATGTTTGAAGCATCATCGGTTTTATGACAAGCTATAAAATGTGCCATCTTAGAGAATCTATCCACAACAACAAAAATAGAATCCCTCCCCTTCTTAGTCCTAGGCAACCCCAAAATAAAGTCCATAGAAATGTCAATCCAAGTTCTATTTAAGAATAGCACGCAAAAGTGTTCCCAAAGTTCTATTGACAACTTCAGTTTGTCCATCCGTTTGAGGATGACAAGTAGTAGAAAACAACAATTTTGTGCCAAGTTTAGCCCATAAAGTCTTCCGAAAGTAACTCAAGAATTTAACATCGCGACCAGAAACAATAGTCCTAGGCATGCCATGCAACCTAACGACTTCTCTAAAGAACAAATCCGCAATGTTTGAAGCATCATCGGTTTTATGACAAGCTATAAAATGTGCCATCTTAGAGAATCTATCCACAACAACAAAAATAGAATCCCTCCCCTTCTTAGTCCTAGGCAACCCCAAAATAAAGTCCATAGAAATGTCAATCCAAGTTCTATTTAAGAATAGCACGCAAAAGTGTTCCCAAAGTTCTATTGACAACTTCAGTTTGTCCATCCGTTTGAGGATGACAAGTAGTAGAAAACAACAATTTTGTGCCAAGTTTAGCCCATAAAGTCTTCCGAAAGTAACTCAAGAATTTAACATCGCGACCAGAAACAATATTCCTAGGCATGCCATGCAACCTAACGACTTCTCTAAAGAACAAATCCGCAATGTTTGAAGCATCATCGGTTTTATGACAAGCTATAAAATGTGCCATCTTAGAGAATCTATCCACAACAACAAAAATAGAATCCCTCCCCTTCTTAGTCCTAGGCAACCCCAAAATAAAGTCCATAGAAATGTCAATCCAAGTTCTATTTAAGAATAGCACGCAAAAGTGTTCCCAAAGTTCTATTGACAACTTCAGTTTGTCCATCCGTTTGAGGATGACAAGTAGTAGAAAACAACAATTTTGTGCCAAGTTTAGCCCATAAAGTCTTCCGAAAGTAACTCAAGAATTTAACATCGCGACCAGAAACAATATTCCTAGGCATGCCATGCAACCTAACGACTTCTCTAAAGAACAAATCCGCAATGTTTGAAGCATCATCGGTTTTATGACAAGCTATAAAATGTGCCATCTTAGAGAATCTATCCACAACAACAAAAATAGAATCCCTCCCCTTCTTAGTCCTAGGCAACCCCAAAATAAAGTCCATAGAAATGTCAATCCAAGTTCTATTTAAGAATAGCACGCAAAAGTGTTCCCAAAGTTCTATTGACAACTTCAGTTTGTCCATCCGTTTGAGGATGACAAGTAGTAGAAAACAACAATTTTGTGCCAAGTTTAGCCCATAAAGTCTTCCGAAAGTAACTCAAGAATTTAACATCGCGACCAGAAACAATATTCCTAGGCATGCCATGCAACCTAACGACTTCTCTAAAGAACAAATCCGCAATGTTTGAAGCATCATCGGTTTTATGACAAGCTATAAAATGTGCCATCTTAGAGAATCTATCCACAACAACAAAAATAGAATCCCTCCCCTTCTTAGTCCTAGGCAACCCCAAAATAAAGTCCATAGAAATGTCAATCCAAGTTCTATTTAAGAATAGCACGCAAAAGTGTTCCCAAAGTTCTATTGACAACTTCAGTTTGTCCATCCGTTTGAGGATGACAAGTAGTAGAAAACAACAATTTTGTGCCAAGTTTAGCCCATAAAGTCTTCCGAAAGTAACTCAAGAATTTAACATCGCGACCAGAAACAATATTCCTAGGCATGCCATGCAACCTAACGACTTCTCTAAAGAACAAATCCGCAATGTTTGAAGCATCATCGGTTTTATGACAAGCTATAAAATGTGCCATCTTAGAGAATCTATCCACAACAACAAAAATAGAATCCCTCCCCTTCTTAGTCCTAGGCAACCCCAAAATAAAGTCCATAGAAATGTCAATCCAAGTTCTATTTAAGAATAGCACGCAAAAGTGTTCCCAAAGTTCTATTGACAACTTCAGTTTGTCCATCCGTTTGAGGATGACAAGTAGTAGAAAACAACAATTTTGTGCCAAGTTTAGCCCATAAAGTCTTCCAAAAGTAACTCAAGAATTTAACATCGCGACCAGAAACAATATTCCTAGGCATGCCATGCAACCTAACGACTTCTCTAAAGAACAAATCCGCAATGTTTGAAGCATCATCGGTTTTATGACAAGCTATAAAATGTGCCATCTTAGAGAATCTATCCACAACAACAAAAATAGAATCCCTCCCCTTCTTAGTCCTAGGCAACCCCAAAATAAAGTCCATAGAAATGTCAATCCAAGTTCTATTTAAGAATAGCACGCAAAAGTGTTCCCAAAGTTCTATTGACAACTTCAGTTTGTCCATCCGTTTGAGGATGACAAGTAGTAGAAAACAACAATTTTGTGCCAAGTTTAGCCCATAAAGTCTTCCGAAAGTAACTCAAGAATTTAACATCGCGACCAGAAACAATATTCCTAGGCATGCCATGCAACCTAACGACTTCTCTAAAGAACAAATCCGCAATGTTTGAAGCATCATCGGTTTTATGACAAGCTATAAAATGTGCCATCTTAGAGAATCTATCCACAACAACAAAAATAGAATCCCTCCCCTTCTTAGTCCTAGGCAACCCCAAAATAAAGTCCATAGAAATGTCAATCCAAGTTCTATTTAAGAATAGCACGCAAAAGTGTTCCCAAAGTTCTATTGACAACTTCAGTTTGTCCATCCGTTTGAGGATGACAAGTAGTAGAAAACAACAATTTTGTGCCAAGTTTAGCCCATAAAGTCTTCCGAAAGTAACTCAAGAATTTAACATCGCGACCAGAAACAATATTCCTAGGCATGCCATGCAACCTAACGACTTCTCTAAAGAACAAATCCGCAATGTTTGAAGCATCATCGGTTTTATGACAAGCTATAAAATGTGCCATCTTAGAGAATCTATCCACAACAACAAAAATAGAATCCCTCCCCTTCTTAGTCCTAGGCAACCCCAAAATAAAGTCCATAGAAATGTCAATCCAAGTTCTATTTAAGAATAGCACGCAAAAGTGTTCCCAAAGTTCTATTGACAACTTCAGTTTGTCCATCCGTTTGAGGATGACAAGTAGTAGAAAACAACAATTTTGTGCCAAGTTTAGCCCATAAAGTCTTCCGAAAGTAACTCAAGAATTTAACATCGCGACCAGAAACAATATTCCTAGGCATGCCATGCAACCTAACGACTTCTCTAAAGAACAAATCCGCAATGTTTGAAGCATCATCGGTTTTATGACAAGCTATAAAATGTGCCATCTTAGAGAATCTATCCACAACAACAAAAATAGAATCCCTCCCCTTCTTAGTCCTAGGCAACCCCAAAATAAAGTCCATAGAAATGTCAATCCAAGTTCTATTTAAGAATAGCACGCAAAAGTGTTCCCAAAGTTCTATTGACAACTTCAGTTTGTCCATCCGTTTGAGGATGACAAGTAGTAGAAAACAACAATTTTGTGCCAAGTTTAGCCCATAAAGTCTTCCGAAAGTAACTCAAGAATTTAACATCGCGACCAGAAACAATATTCCTAGGCATGCCATGCAACCTAACGACTTCTCTAAAGAACAAATCCGCAATGTTTGAAGCATCATCGGTTTTATGACAAGCTATAAAATGTGCCATCTTAGAGAATCTATCCACAACAACAAAAATAGAATCCCTCCCCTTCTTAGTCCTAGGCAACCCCAAAATAAAGTCCATAGAAATGTCAATCCAAGTTCTATTTAAGAATAGCACGCAAAAGTGTTCCCAAAGTTCTATTGACAACTTCAGTTTGTCCATCCGTTTGAGGATGACAAGTAGTAGAAAACAACAATTTTGTGCCAAGTTTAGCCCATAAAGTCTTCCGAAAGTAACTCAAGAATTTAACATCGCGACCAGAAACAATAGTCCTAGGCATGCCATGCAACCTAACGACTTCTCTAAAGAACAAATCCGCAATGTTTGAAGCATCATCGGTTTTATGACAAGCTATAAAATGTGCCATCTTAGAGAATCTATCCACAACAACAAAAATAGAATCCCTCCCCTTCTTAGTCCTAGGCAACCCCAAAATAAAGTCCATAGAAATGTCAATCCAAGTTCTATTTAAGAATAGCACGCAAAAGTGTTCCCAAAGTTCTATTGACAACTTCAGTTTGTCCATCCGTTTGAGGATGACAAGTAGTAGAAAACAACAATTTTGTGCCAAGTTTAGCCCATAAAGTCTTCCGAAAGTAACTCAAGAATTTAACATCGCGACCAGAAACAATAGTCCTAGGCATGCCATGCAACCTAACGACTTCTCTAAAGAACAAATCCGCAATGTTTGAAGCATCATCGGTTTTATGACAAGCTATAAAATGTGCCATCTTAGAGAATCTATCCACAACAACAAAAATAGAATCCCTCCCCTTCTTAGTCCTAGGCAACCCCAAAATAAAGTCCATAGAAATGTCAATCCAAGTTCTATTTAAGAATAGCACGCAAAAGTGTTCCCAAAGTTCTATTGACAACTTCAGTTTGTCCATCCGTTTGAGGATGACAAGTAGTAGAAAACAACAATTTTGTGCCAAGTTTAGCCCATAAAGTCTTCCGAAAGTAACTCAAGAATTTAACATCGCGACCAGAAACAATAGTCCTAGGCATGCCATGCAACCTAACGACTTCTCTAAAGAACAAATCCGCAATGTTTGAAGCATCATCGGTTTTATGACAAGCTATAAAATGTGCCATCTTAGAGAATCTATCCACAACAACAAAAATAGAATCCCTCCCCTTCTTAGTCCTAGGCAACCCCAAAATAAAGTCCATAGAAATGTCAATCCAAGTTCTATTTAAGAATAGCACGCAAAAGTGTTCCCAAAGTTCTATTGACAACTTCAGTTTGTCCATCCGTTTGAGGATGACAAGTAGTAGAAAACAACAATTTTGTGCCAAGTTTAGCCCATAAAGTCTTCCGAAAGTAACTCAAGAATTTAACATCGCGACCAGAAACAATAGTCCTAGGCATGCCATGCAACCTAACGACTTCTCTAAAGAACAAATCCGCAATGTTTGAAGCATCATCGGTTTTATGACAAGCTATAAAATGTGCCATCTTAGAGAATCTATCCACAACAACAAAAATAGAATCCCTCCCCTTCTTAGTCCTAGGCAACCCCAAAATAAAGTCCATAGAAATGTCAATCCAAGTTCTATTTAAGAATAGCACGCAAAAGTGTTCCCAAAGTTCTATTGACAACTTCAGTTTGTCCATCCGTTTGAGGATGACAAGTAGTAGAAAACAACAATTTTGTGCCAAGTTTAGCCCATAAAGTCTTCCGAAAGTAACTCAAGAATTTAACATCGCGACCAGAAACAATATTCCTAGGCATGCCATGCAACCTAACGACTTCTCTAAAGAACAAATCCGCAATGTTTGAAGCATCATCGGTTTTATGACAAGCTATAAAATGTGCCATCTTAGAGAATCTATCCACAACAACAAAAATAGAATCCCTCCCCTTCTTAGTCCTAGGCAACCCCAAAATAAAGTCCATAGAAATGTCAATCCAAGTTCTATTTAAGAATAGCACGCAAAAGTGTTCCCAAAGTTCTATTGACAACTTCAGTTTGTCCATCCGTTTGAGGATGACAAGTAGTAGAAAACAACAATTTTGTGCCAAGTTTAGCCCATAAAGTCTTCCGAAAGTAACTCAAGAATTTAACATCGCGACCAGAAACAATATTCCTAGGCATGCCATGCAACCTAACGACTTCTCTAAAGAACAAATCCGCAATGTTTGAAGCATCATCGGTTTTATGACAAGCTATAAAATGTGCCATCTTAGAGAATCTATCCACAACAACAAAAATAGAATCCCTCCCCTTCTTAGTCCTAGGCAACCCCAAAATAAAGTCCATAGAAATGTCAATCCAAGTTCTATTTAAGAATAGCACGCAAAAGTGTTCCCAAAGTTCTATTGACAACTTCAGTTTGTCCATCCGTTTGAGGATGACAAGTAGTAGAAAACAACAATTTTGTGCCAAGTTTAGCCCATAAAGTCTTCCGAAAGTAACTCAAGAATTTAACATCGCGACCAGAAACAATATTCCTAGGCATGCCATGCAACCTAACGACTTCTCTAAAGAACAAATCCGCAATGTTTGAAGCATCATCGGTTTTATGACAAGCTATAAAATGTGCCATCTTAGAGAATCTATCCACAACAACAAAAATAGAATCCCTCCCCTTCTTAGTCCTAGGCAACCCCAAAATAAAGTCCATAGAAATGTCAATCCAAGTTCTATTTAAGAATAGCACGCAAAAGTGTTCCCAAAGTTCTATTGACAACTTCAGTTTGTCCATCCGTTTGAGGATGACAAGTAGTAGAAAACAACAATTTTGTGCCAAGTTTAGCCCATAAAGTCTTCCGAAAGTAACTCAAGAATTTAACATCGCGACCAGAAACAATATTCCTAGGCATGCCATGCAACCTAACGACTTCTCTAAAGAACAAATCCGCAATGTTTGAAGCATCATCGGTTTTATGACAAGCTATAAAATGTGCCATCTTAGAGAATCTATCCACAACAACAAAAATAGAATCCCTCCCCTTCTTAGTCCTAGGCAACCCCAAAATAAAGTCCATAGAAATGTCAATCCAAGTTCTATTTAAGAATAGCACGCAAAAGTGTTCCCAAAGTTCTATTGACAACTTCAGTTTGTCCATCCGTTTGAGGATGACAAGTAGTAGAAAACAACAATTTTGTGCCAAGTTTAGCCCATAAAGTCTTCCGAAAGTAACTCAAGAATTTAACATCGCGACCAGAAACAATATTCCTAGGCATGCCATGCAACCTAACGACTTCTCTAAAGAACAAATCCGCAATGTTTGAAGCATCATCGGTTTTATGACAAGCTATAAAATGTGCCATCTTAGAGAATCTATCCACAACAACAAAAATAGAATCCCTCCCCTTCTTAGTCCTAGGCAACCCCAAAATAAAGTCCATAGAAATGTCAATCCAAGTTCTATTTAAGAATAGCACGCAAAAGTGTTCCCAAAGTTCTATTGACAACTTCAGTTTGTCCATCCGTTTGAGGATGACAAGTAGTAGAAAACAACAATTTTGTGCCAAGTTTAGCCCATAAAGTCTTCCGAAAGTAACTCAAGAATTTAACATCGCGACCAGAAACAATATTCCTAGGCATGCCATGCAACCTAACGACTTCTCTAAAGAACAAATCCGCAATGTTTGAAGCATCATCGGTTTTATGACAAGCTATAAAATGTGCCATCTTAGAGAATCTATCCACAACAACAAAAATAGAATCCCTCCCCTTCTTAGTCCTAGGCAACCCCAAAATAAAGTCCATAGAAATGTCAATCCAAGTTCTATTTAAGAATAGCACGCAAAAGTGTTCCCAAAGTTCTATTGACAACTTCAGTTTGTCCATCCGTTTGAGGATGACAAGTAGTAGAAAACAACAATTTTGTGCCAAGTTTAGCCCATAAAGTCTTCCGAAAGTAACTCAAGAATTTAACATCGCGACCAGAAACAATATTCCTAGGCATGCCATGCAACCTAACGACTTCTCTAAAGAACAAATCCGCAATGTTTGAAGCATCATCGGTTTTATGACAAGCTATAAAATGTGCCATCTTAGAGAATCTATCCACAACAACAAAAATAGAATCCCTCCCCTTCTTAGTCCTAGGCAACCCCAAAATAAAGTCCATAGAAATGTCAATCCAAGTTCTATTTAAGAATAGCACGCAAAAGTGTTCCCAAAGTTCTATTGACAACTTCAGTTTGTCCATCCGTTTGAGGATGACAAGTAGTAGAAAACAACAATTTTGTGCCAAGTTTAGCCCATAAAGTCTTCCGAAAGTAACTCAAGAATTTAACATCGCGACCAGAAACAATAGTCCTAGGCATGCCATGCAACCTAACGACTTCTCTAAAGAACAAATCCGCAATGTTTGAAGCATCATCGGTTTTATGACAAGCTATAAAATGTGCCATCTTAGAGAATCTATCCACAACAACAAAAATAGAATCCCTCCCCTTCTTAGTCCTAGGCAACCCCAAAATAAAGTCCATAGAAATGTCAATCCAAGTTCTATTTAAGAATAGCACGCAAAAGTGTTCCCAAAGTTCTATTGACAACTTCAGTTTGTCCATCCGTTTGAGGATGACAAGTAGTAGAAAACAACAATTTTGTGCCAAGTTTAGCCCATAAAGTCTTCCGAAAGTAACTCAAGAATTTAACATCGCGACCAGAAACAATATTCCTAGGCATGCCATGCAACCTAACGACTTCTCTAAAGAACAAATCCGCAATGTTTGAAGCATCATCGGTTTTATGACAAGCTATAAAATGTGCCATCTTAGAGAATCTATCCACAACAACAAAAATAGAATCCCTCCCCTTCTTAGTCCTAGGCAACCCCAAAATAAAGTCCATAGAAATGTCAATCCAAGTTCTATTTAAGAATAGCACGCAAAAGTGTTCCCAAAGTTCTACTGACAACTTCAGTTTGTCCATCCGTTTGAGGATGACAAGTAGTAGAAAACAACAATTTTGTGCCAAGTTTAGCCCATAAAGTCTTCCAAAAGTAACTCAAGAATTTAACATCGCGACCAGAAACAATAGTCCTAGGCATGCCATGCAACCTAACGACTTCTCTAAAGAACAAATCCGCAATGTTTGAAGCATCATCGGTTTTATGACAAGCTATAAAATGTGCCATCTTAGAGAATCTATCCACAACAACAAAAATAGAATCCCTCCCCTTCTTAGTCCTAGGCAACCCCAAAATAAAGTCCATAGAAATGTCAATCCAAGTTCTATTTAAGAATAGCACGCAAAAGTGTTCCCAAAGTTCTATTGACAACTTCAGTTTGTCCATCCGTTTGAGGATGACAAGTAGTAGAAAACAACAATTTTGTGCCAAGTTTAGCCCATAAAGTCTTCCGAAAGTAACTCAAGAATTTAACATCGCGACCAGAAACAATATTCCTAGGCATGCCATGCAACCTAACGACTTCTCTAAAGAACAAATCCGCAATGTTTGAAGCATCATCGGTTTTATGACAAGCTATAAAATGTGCCATCTTAGAGAATCTATCCACAACAACAAAAATAGAATCCCTCCCCTTCTTAGTCCTAGGCAACCCCAAAATAAAGTCCATAGAAATGTCAATCCAAGTTCTATTTAAGAATAGCACGCAAAAGTGTTCCCAAAGTTCTATTGACAACTTCAGTTTGTCCATCCGTTTGAGGATGACAAGTAGTAGAAAACAACAATTTTGTGCCAAGTTTAGCCCATAAAGTCTTCCAAAAGTAACTCAAGAATTTAACATCGCGACCAGAAACAATATCCTAGGCATGCCATGCAACCTAACGACTTCTCTAAAGAACAAATCCGCAATGTTTGAAGCATCATCGGTTTTATGACAAGCTATAAAATGTGCCATCTTAGAGAATCTATCCACAACAACAAAAATAGAATCCCTCCCCTTCTTAGTCCTAGGCAACCCCAAAATAAAGTCCATAGAAATGTCAATCCAAGTTCTATTTAAGAATAGCACGCAAAAGTGTTCCCAAAGTTCTATGACAACTTCAGTTTGTCCATCCGTTTGAGGATGACAAGTAGTAGAAAACAACAATTTTGTGCCAAGTTTAGCCCATAAAGTCTTCCAAAAGTAACTCAAGAATTTAACATCGCGACCAGAAACAATATTCCTAGGCATGCCATGCAACCTAACGACTTCTCTAAAGAACAAATCCGCAATGTTTGAAGCATCATCGGTTTTATGACAAGCTATAAAATGTGCCATCTTAGAGAATCTATCCACAACAACAAAAATAGAATCCCTCCCCTTCTTAGTCCTAGGCAACCCCAAAATAAAGTCCATAGAAATGTCAATCCAAGTTCTATTTAAGAATAGCACGCAAAAGTGTTCCCAAAGTTCTATTGACAACTTCAGTTTGTCCATCCGTTTGAGGATGACAAGTAGTAGAAAACAACAATTTTGTGCCAAGTTTAGCCCATAAAGTCTTCCAAAAGTAACTCAAGAATTTAACATCGCGACCAGAAACAATAGTCCTAGGCATGCCATGCAACCTAACGACTTCTCTAAAGAACAAATCCGCAATGTTTGAAGCATCATCGGTTTTATGACAAGCTATAAAATGTGCCATCTTAGAGAATCTATCCACAACAACAAAAATAGAATCCCTCCCCTTCTTAGTCCTAGGCAACCCCAAAATAAAGTCCATAGAAATGTCAATCCAAGTTCTATTTAAGAATAGCACGCAAAAGTGTTCCCAAAGTTCTATGACAACTTCAGTTTGTCCATCCGTTTGAGGATGACAAGTAGTAGAAAACAACAATTTTGTGCCAAGTTTAGCCCATAAAGTCTTCCAAAGTAACTCAAGAATTTAACATCGCGACCAGAAACAATAGTCCTAGGCATGCCATGCAACCTAACGACTTATCTAAAGAACAAATCCGCAATGTTTTGAAGCATCATCGGTTTTATGGACAAGCTATAAAATGTGCCATCTTAGAGAATCTATCCACAACAACAAAAATAGAATCCCTCCCCTTCTTAGTCCCTAGGCAACCCCAAAATAAAGTCCATAGAAATGTAAATCCAAGTTCTATTAAGAAATAGCACGCAAAAGGTTCCAAAAGTTCTATTGACAACTTCAGTTTGTCCATCCGTTTGAGGATGACAAGTAGTAGAACAACAACAATTTTGTGCCAAGTTTAGCCATAAAGTCTTCCGAAAGTAACTCAAGAATTAACATCGCGACCAGAAA
>NW_027330995.1:0-3258 GCF_022965805.1 Primulina eburnea
CCAATAATATGACGTCGTTCATCTCACGTGTCAAGCCTTACCCATCGATGTTGAACCTTAATGGACGGTCGCCATGAGTTCCTCAATAATATGAGCCGAAATCATGGGAGTTCCACGTAGTTCACATCACCATGTCAATGGATGTCACAGCTTTCCGGCACCCAGGGCCCCCCCAATAATATGAGCCGAGCCCCGATTACGGGTAGCGTTCATCATGCACCCATTGTCGATGGAAGACAAGGAAATTATAAACAAATTTATAATTCCCCTTTTCGGGCTTGATATTAATTTTGAATCTTATTCAAAATGAGGGTTTTTAATTTTGAAAGGTCTCATCATTAATTTTATTTTAAAAGCTCGCCATGTTTGATCGTATGTTTGCCGGATTCATGCAACTTTGTTATTATAATAATAATAACGCACATACTCATTATTTATAACATATCATGCATATATCATAATAGAAAACAATACAAGGATGATCAATCGCCCCAAAACTAATGGTCCGTGTGAGCTAAACACGGACCTAGGTCCATCCTAGGGTAAATGCACGGGATGCAAATGCAACATTTACATAAGCTTCCAATATTTACATGTCTTCGATCTTAATAATCTCATGGCCACCATCTTCCAATCTTGATCATCCACTATACTAATATTACAAATAAATATCCATGGCACATAGGGATACATCTCATGGGGTGGGAACGGGCCATAAACATAGCCACTTGATAAATTGATAATTATTACAATCATTCAACACAAAATATCCTAGCATACACCTAGCAAATTGGGCTTGGGCTTTTGATCATCCTTCATGCATATATCACATATCATACACCATCAATTAATATCACAATAATTAATTGATCCATATTATATATATTGATCCAATCACTAACCGCCCACGATTATAAACTAAATTAACAAAGTATACAAACACCTTTGTCTACTTTCAAATTAATTTATTTATAACCGAATTTCTTGTAAATCACCATTACTAAATATTTAAAGTCCAACTTAAAATATTTATTTCATGAGAAAATATTTGCAACTTTGTAATTTTAAACTTAAGGGCCCAAAACTTATTTTCACCAAAACATTTTAGCCCATTTAAAATCACAAACATGTTAGCCATCCAATGGCCCAACAACTCAAGGCCCATGACACTTTGATATTCCAAAACACTTTTGGAAACCCTAGCCGTCATCGCCGTCGTCGGAGCTCCGTCGCCGGATTCCGGCCAACATTCCGGCCAACAAAATTTTTTTTTTTTTTATATTTTCAGAAGGGGTTTCGGGCAGCCCCTCGGGCTGCCCTTGCTGCCCGTTTCGGGCAGCCCCTCGGGCAGCCCGAGGCGCCCAAATGGGCAGCATGTTGCTGCCGAAATTTTTCCCCAAAAACGGACCTCGATTTGTTGCAAAAATACACTCATGCGGTTAGAAATCGATCTCAACATAATATATATTGTATTTGCTACACAAAAACGTAACCATAGCTCGGATACCACTTGAAAGCGGACCGGTTACGGTGGCCGGAAACGCAACGGAAGCACAAAAATCGAATTTTATGAAGAAAATTTCGGCCACCCCATTTCTTTGTGCAACAAATACAAAAACACACATAATGACATTCATTGGGTGTTAGAAAATCGTTACCTATCAATCTCAAGAGATTGATGATGGCACCAACCAAGTTGTAAACAACTTGGCTCTTGAATGGCATGAAGAAATCTACAAGCTCCTCCTTTTCTTTGAGTTCTTTCCTTCAAAATCAAGCCCACCACTAACTAGGTAAATCCCTTCTTGTTTTGCACTAGAAAAACAAGAAGATTTATCAAAGAGAAGTATTTTATTCTTCAACAATTTGAAGAACAAAATGGAGAAAAATCTTGGGAGAGAATTTTGATGGAAGTTTCGGCCATATAGAGTGGAATGGAGGAGGGAAGAGTTCTCTTGGGGTTGCAAAAAGTTGATCCAAAAAGTGGCATGCCATGCCAATATTTTATTCAAAAGTATTCTCCAACCCTTCACCTCCCATGCATGCCTACAATATAGTTTTTAATCAAATTAAAAACTTTGGACTAAATTTAATTATCTCAAACATATTTGAGACTAATTAAACATTACTTGAATTTACCCAAGTCCCACTAGTTAAATAATTATTTTAATTGAGCTCTACTAGACTCAATATTATTTAATTAATCCAACACTTGAATTAATTTAATTATTTGGGCTCTACTAGGCCCACTAGTGTTTAATTAATTCAACACTTGAATTAATTTAATTTAGTCCATAATAATGTTTATGAAAATCACAATTTTCAAAAACATTAGTCACTTGGCCAAATTTTAATCAAGGAACACTTCCATAAATTAAAATTTATATTTCTCTCATAGAAGTCATACTTCTATTTTTCTTTACACTTATAAACACATTTATAAGCCGTTCAACACTTTGAACTATTTTCTCCTTTATAGAAGTCATACTTCTAATTTTCCTTACGCTTATAAACTCCTTTATAAGCTGTTCAACACATTGAACTATTTTTACTTCTCATCGGGATTTACAAAGCTAGTACTTGTGTGGCCCTCAATGGTTCATTGATACAACTAGCCGTGGGTTCACATCTCCATGTGATTCGGACTAAACATGTCCTTATTCGAGCATACCCCAATTGCTCCATTCTTACTTATCAACTCCTTGATAGTAAGAACGTCAGAACTCAAGTCTGATAGTACCCAACCAATCACGTTAAACGCCTAGCAGCATCGCTTACGTGATTCCCTAGGTATCACATGATAGTGCCTGCAAGAACCATTCAATTATGGTTAGCGTACAGTACGGTCCCTTCAACTCATATATCCCGATCGATTCGACAACCATTGGTTTATCGAGAGTTGTCAATGAATCGATACTATGTGTCATGTTGTAGTTGCATCGATGGTGTAATCTATGAAACACCTTTCATAATTACAACCATACTCTGGCCAGAGATTTCGATCTACATACACATGATAACACATAGGATATCCATACCCGAAGGTAAGCGGTGAATCCCCGACTACAATGCATCGACTCCTATGTGTTTCGACAGAACACCCAACCTTGCCACCTGATGACCCCATGAGAGTCGGTAAACAAGTCAAAGTGTAATTCTAGCACATAGAGTCTCAATGTTGTCCCGGGTCATAAGGACTGATTCTGTACAACCATAAACCAGGACTTTTCCACTCGATAAGTGAGAACCACTTGGAAA
>NW_027330996.1:0-4685 GCF_022965805.1 Primulina eburnea
ATAGAAGTCAGCATATAACACTTGGCTATCAAGTCATGGTCACACCATTCCTTGTAAGCCTGCAATTCCTCAGGATTGCAGTCAGTCGGAGCCTCAACAGGGGGCGACTGAGTCAGTGTATATGTTACCCTTTCCGAATTTAAGACTATTTCAAATTTCTTAGCCAAGTGGGTAATTAGGTCCAGTTAATATGTGTTTGTCGAGTATTATAGATATCGAATTGCGCATCGAAGACATTGTTGATTTGTACTGAAAGTAAAAACAGATAAATGTTGATGACTATTTAAAATATTTGGTAAGATATAAAGTATGGACTTAACTTTATAAATTTTTACTCCCACTGTTTTGACATCTTTCACTACCCTCTAGTGAAAACGGGAAACTCTTTCCTCAGTAGGTACGTAAGGTCCAATTAGCGAATTGTGATCCGAATAATATCGGCCATCACAATTCCTAAAAGGTAGTTTCCAATTGCATCGCCATGCAACCCTCTACGTATACTTTTGTCTCACGTTTGATTAGGACCCAATAATATGACGTCGTTCATCTTTACGTGTCAAGCCTAACCCATCGATATTGAACCTTAATGGACGGTCGCCATGAGTTCCCTCAATAATATGAGCCGAAATCATGGGAGTTCCACGTAGTTCACATCACCATGTCAATGGATGTCACAGCTTTCCGGCACCCAGGGCCCCCTCAATATATGAGCCGAGCCCGAGTACGGGTAGCGTTCATCATGCACCCATTGTCGATGGAAGACAAGGAAATTATAAACACAAATTTATAATTCCCCTTTTCGGGCTTGATATTAATTTTGAATCTTATTCAAAATGAGGGTTTTTAATTTTGAAAGGTCTCATCATTAATTTTATTTTAAAAGCTCGCCATTTGATCGTATGTTTGCCGGATTCATGCAACTTTGTTATTATAATAATAATAACGCACATACTCATTATTTATAACATATGCATATATTATAAATAGAAAACAGTACAAGGATGATCAATCGCCCCAAAACTAATGGCCCGTGTGAGCTAAACACGGGCCTAGGTCCAATCCTAGGGTAAATGCACGGGATGCAAATGCAACTATATTATTACATTAGCATCCAATATTACATGTCGATCTTCATAATCACCAAGGCCACCATCTTCCAATCTTGATCTTCCACTATTCTAATATTTACAATTAAATATCCATGGCACATAGGGATACATCTCATGGGGTGGGAACGGGCCATAAACCAAGCCACTTTAAATTGATAATTATTACAATCATACAACACAAATATCCTAGATACACCTAGCAATTGGGCTTGGGCTTTGATCCCTTCATGCATAATATCACATATCATACACCATCAATTAATTATCACTATAATTAATTGATCCAATATTATATATCTTGATCCAATCACTAACCGCCACAATTATAAATTAAATTAACAAAGTATACAAACACCTTTGTCTACTTTCAAATTAATTTATTTATAATCGAATTTCTTGTAAATCACAATTTACTATAAATAATTAAAGTCCTACTTCAATTATTTATTTTATGCGAAAATATGTGCAACATTGTAAATTTAAACTTAGGGCCCAAAAACCATTTTAACCAAAAATATTTTGGCCCATTTAAATTTCACAAATTATGTTGTCCATCCATGGCCAACATCTCAAGGCCCATGACACTAAGATTCACCAAAACACTTTTGGAAACCCTAGCCGTCATCGCCGTCGCCGGAGCTCCGTCGCCGGATTCCGGCAACAACAAAAAAAATTTTTTTTTTTATTTTAAAAAGACATATCGGGCAGCCCCTTGGGCTGCCCCTCGGCTGCCCGAAATTTTCGGGCAGCCCCTTTCGGGCAGCCCTCGGCTGCCCGGAAAAACATTTTTTTTTTTTTTGTTTTCTTAAAAAATTTTCGGCCCTATCAATACATGCACAAAAAAATTTCTCAAGCGGTTAGAAATCGATCTCAACATAATATTACGTAAATATTACACAAATCCGTAACCTAAGCTCGGATACCACTTGAAAGCGGACCGGTTACGGTGGCCGGAAGCGCAACGGAAGTCAAAAATTATATTTTTATGCTCATTTTTCGGCCACCACAAAAATCTTGTGCAATATTACAAAAACATAAACATACATAGGATGTTAGATATTTCATTACCTATCAACTTTAAAAAGTTGATTGTGGCTCCAACTTTGTTGTCAAACAACAAGCTCTTGAATGGAAGATGAATCTACAAGCTCCTCCTCCAAATCCTTGAAACTTTCCTTCAAATTAGCCCACCACTAACTAGGAATCCCCTCACAATTTGCACTAGAAAAATGTGAGGATTTTTCAAAGAGAAGTGTGTTTATTCCTCAACAACTTGAAGAACAAAATGAAGAAGAGAAAATATGGAGAGAATGAGAGTAAAGATTTCGGCCATGTCTCATGGAGGGAAGGGGGGGAGAATGAGTTAATTCATTTTTTGGTGTTGCAAAAGCAAAAGTGAAAAAGGTGCATGCCTTGCATTATTTTATTAAAAAGTAATCTCCAACCCTTCACCTCCCATGCATGCATATTATATAGTTTTTAATCAAATTAAAAACTTTGGACTAAATTTAATTATCTCAAACATATTTGAGACTAATTAAACATTACTTGAATTTACTCAAGTCCCACTAGTTTAAATAATTATTTTAATTGAGCTCTACAAGACTCAATATTATTTAATTAATCCAACACTTGAATTAATTTAATTATTTGGGCTCTACTAGGCCCACTAGTGTTTAATTAATTCAACACTTGAATTAATTTATTTAGTCCATAATAATGTCTATGAAAATCACAATTTTCAATTACATTATTCACTTGGCCAAATTTTAATTTAGGAACACTTCCATAAATCAAAATTTATATTTCTCTCATAGAAGTCATACTTCTATTTTTCTTTACACTTATAAATTTATAAGTTGTTCAACACATTGAACTATTTTCTCCTTTATAGAAGTCATACTTCTAATTTTACTTACGCTTATAAACTCCTTTATAAGCCGTTCAACACATTGAACTATTTTACTTCTCATCGGGATTTACAAGCTAGTACTTGTGTGGCCCTCAATGGTTCATTGATACAACTAGCCGTGGGTTCACATCTCCATGTGATTCGGACTAAACATGTCCTTATTCGAGCATACCCCAATTGCTCCATTCTTACTTATCAACTCCTTGATAGTAAGAACGTCAGAACTCAAGTCTGATAGTACCCAACCAATCACGTTAAACGCCTAGCAGCATCGCTTACGTGATTCCCTAGGTATCACATGATAGTGCCTGCAAGAACCATTCAATTATGGTTAGCGTACAGTTCGGTCCCTTCAACTCATATATCCCGATCGATTCGACAACCATTGGTTTATCGAGAGTTGTCAATGAATCGATACTATGTGTCATGTCGTAGTTGCATCGATGGTGCAATCTATGAAACACCTTTCATAATTACAACCATACTCTGGCCAGAGATTTCGATCTACATACACATGATAACACATAGGATATCCATACCCGAAGGTAAGCGGTGAATCCCCGACTACAATGCATCGACTCCTATGTGTTTCGACAGAACACCCAACCTTGCCACCTGATGACCCCATGAGAGTCGGTAAACAAGTCAAAGTGTAATTCTAGCACATAGAGTCTCAATGTTGTCCCGGGTCATAAGGACTAATTCTGTACAACCATAAACCAGGACTTTTCCACTCGATAAGTGAGAACCACTTGGAAAGTCCTTTTATGGAGGGTTGTTCAGTGCACTCTACAAGGAGCACCTATCTGCATGTTCGGACATCACAATGTCCCCTACCAATGAAACATGGTACTCACATCGCAGATACTAGTCTCTAACTCGAGCGGCCTATATCCTTCTTAGTGGGGCTGAATCGACTAGGAACCGTTTAGAATATACAGTATTACAAATATGAGTTTCATGATACTCATCATATGAGCATCTCATATTCTTTCTACTATTTGTATATTCAAGGGCTTTATCTATGCAGCTAGCATGGGTATACAGATAAAGATTTGCCAAAATAATAATTTCAAATATTATTGAAATAAAGACAGCTTATACATAGAGTTTCATTGTGAACACTCGGCCAACACTTGGCTCGACGTGCACCTACTCTAACAGTCAATAGAACTTTGGGAACACTTTTGCGTGCCATTCTTAAAAAGAACTTGGATTGACATTTCTATGCACTTTATTTTGGGGTTGCCTAGGACTAAGAAGGGGAGGGATTCTATTTTTGGATTACTTTATGGGCTAAACTTTGCTCAATATTGTTGTAATCTACTACTTGTCATCCTCAAACGGATGGACAAACCGAAGTTGTCAATAAACTTTGGAACACTTTTGCGTGCTATTCTTAAAAGAACTTGGATTGACATTTCTATGCACTTTATTTTGGGGTTGCCTAGGACTAAGAAGGGGAGGGATTCTATTTTTGGATTACTTTATGGGCTAAACTTTGCTCATTAGTATTGTAATCTACTACTTGTCATCCTCAAACAGATGGACAAACTGAAGTTGTCAATAGAACTTTGGGAACACTTTTGCGTGCTATTCTTAAAAGAACTTGGATTGACATTTCTATGCACTTTATTTTGGGGTTGCCTAGGACTAAGAAGGGG
>NW_027330997.1:0-100000 GCF_022965805.1 Primulina eburnea
CGTTCTGATGGGCTCGAGGTGCACGATCAAGTGCCCCCAGATAAATTTTGATTCTTTTAGCAATTCCAAAGATGAACCCGTATCAGCTTGGCTGCAGTATGTATCTTCCCGGTTTCGAGGAGTGAATCAAAAGAGATAGAAGTGCGATATTTTACCCATTTATCAAACTTCTTAATTTGGGACTCAACAGCTTCACAAACACGCTGACTTGTGAGAACGATTGCCGTATGAACTGCATGGTTTGCGGAGGGTTTGTACTCATAACCTGTTTGCCTTTGTCTGATGACAGAATGATCGGAACTCCTGAATAAGATGATTGGATGTCCTTTTCTGTAATTTGAATACTTTTCAACTTTGAAATCGAGGCTGATGGGATAGGTGCAGGAATAAGTGGTGCAGAGATATGCTTGATTAACTTAATCTTTGTTACTTTGGCAGGAGCGGTCCGTTTCTTTTTGAACACCTGAGAGACCGGAATATCATCCTTAGTTTCCTCGTCAGAACTGGATTTCAGAACCAATTTTCTCTTAGTTTCCTTGGGAGTGGAGGCAGTTGCTTTCTTTTGTTTCACAAATTCAACTCCAGTTTCTGTTTTGATGTGGACGAATTCTTCATCTGTTGGTTTGTTTTTCGATATAAATTTGTCGACCGATACCCATGAAAACAGTTTGGTTTTACTGACTTCAATCATCTCAACTGGTTGAGCACCGGCAGAAAGTAGCATATGGCAGATTTGAACTGCAAACCCTTGAGATTGGTTGACTTTCTTTACCATGGCCACCAGAATGTTGAAGAGGATATCAGACCAATTGACTCCTAATTGAGAAGAAATGGTTGCCATAACAAGAAATTTTTCCAGTGTAATCTTATCATAAGCACTAGCTTTAGCAAGAATTCCCTTAGCCACAATATCAGCTAACAGTCGATATTCAATTTTTAGATCTCGCTTTTGACAAGTTGGATGAGAGATAGGAGAGGCAGTAAGGGAGAAAGTTTGACGCCAAATGTCAATATTACCATCTGGTAGTGTAGAGAAGTCAGTAATGCCAGCCGTAGGTAACTTAAACAAATCAGCAAACACCTTCTGGGTGAAAGTAAAATGTTTGTCCTGAATAGAGCATATAATTTCTCCATTCTTCATGTGAGCAGTTTCAAAGAACTCGTTCAGCAGTAATTCAGAGTATGAGTATCGACAACCCAGAAAAGTTCGAAGCCCAGATTCTTCAAGTGTACGGAACATGGCCTTCATTGGTTTGTTAGGCATAGAATAAACAGATGGAAAGTTGATGGTCACTGTATTCTGAGAGATGGATGCAGCCATTTGAGGATACTAGAAAGGATTTTTGGAAGGTAGTTCCTGTAATGTGGACTGCAATAAGATGAGAAACGATTAAGTAAAAATATGTATGTCCGGTTCAAGGATGTACGAACATATCCATATAGAGGACTGTTGATATAGTGTGTTCAAAAATATTTTAAAATTTTGGACGGCGGCAAAATGAGTGTTTTTCAAATTTCAAGGAGATAACCGTCACGTCATATTGGGGCAGACGAAAAATAGTTTAGAGTGTGTTTTAAGAAAATGACGTGGATTAATTCTGTCCACAAAATATGAACCGGATCATTAATATTATTAGGTAGAACCGGTTATAGACAATGATTAACATTCTTAACCATGTTCCCCCTAAACACGTGCATGAATGGGATAAAACCGTCGGTTGCATATGATAAAGACTCTTCACATTTCCCACCAGAGGCATGATGACATAAGCCCTCAACGCTTGATCTTCATCTATGAATATCAGCAAAGATGTTAACATTATACTTCAAGTTTAAACAAGATGAATAGAGATAGCAGTCCTGATTTAGCTGAGGAGTTTATGAGGGATGTGTTGGCTGCCCGAAAGAAGACCATAATGGACAGAGTGCATGAAAACCCTCTGGCCATTTGGGAGCGAGTTCACACAATACAGGCTATCATTGAAAGCGGGGAGGCTCTCTCTCCCAGAAATAAAGCGGCATTGAAAAGATATCGGCGACGGCTTCGTGTCGCGGATAACGCTGGAGTCTTCTCTGACAACGGTGTTTATCTTCTCATGCTGCTGAAGGATAAGAGGGCTCTGAAGAAGGTGGCCATCTCAGATGAGTTCTCACGTATTTCCTTAGGAGGGATGACTGGATGGTTAACCCTTTGGAGGTTGTACGTAGATAAAGAGATTGAGAGGGTTCGCCCCTGTCTCTGATGATGTACAAAACCCCCTTTCCCCTTTTTTTTTTTTTTTAAACTTTATCTAGAACATACTCAATAAATAAACATATTATGACAAATCAGTTAGGCCAAGCATATTTCTAAAATGAGAGAACTTAGCCTCGGGTAAAGGTTTTGTAAAGATATCAGCCGTTTGTTGATCAGTGTGAACATATTCAAGCCGTATATCTTTCTTCATCACATGCTCTCGGATGAAGTGATGTCGAATATCAATATGTTTTGTCCGAGAGTGCATGACATGATTGTATGTTATAGCTATTGCACTTGTATTGTCGCAAAATATAGGAGATTCAACCGCTTGAATTCCATAGTCTTTTAACTGTTGCTGGATCCATAACATTTGAGCACAACAGCTTCCAGCTGCTAAATATTCTGCTTCAGCGGTTGATGTAGCGATAGATGTTTGCTTTTTGCTGGCCCATGAAATAAGTCTTTCCCCTAAAAATTGGCATGAGCCGCTTGTGCTTTTTCGATCAATTTTGCATCCTGCATAATCTGCATCTGAATAACCTACAAGGTTAAAGCTTGAATCTTTGGGATACCAAAGACCTACATTTGCTGTTCCTTTCAAATATTTGAGTATGCGTTTAGAAGCAATAAAATGAGATTGCATAGGATTAGCTTGAAACCGTGCACATAAGCATACAGCAGACATAATCTCCGGTCGACTTGCGGTTAGATACAGTAGAGATCCAATCAGTCCCCTATACATTTTTGTATCCACCGAAATTCCCCCTTCGTCTTTATCCAATTTGATTGATGAACTCATTGGAGTGCCAGCCGGAGAGCAATTTTCCATTCCAAATTTCTTTAACATATCTCGAGTATATTTGGCTTGATTAATGAAGATGCCATTTTCAGACTGCTTGACTTGCAGTCCTAAGAAATAATTTAATTCGCCCATCATACTCATTTCAAATTGTTCCTGCATCATCTTTGAAAATCTTTCACAGAGCTTAGTATTAGTTGACCCAAAAATAATATCATCTACATATATTTGAACAAACAGTAAATGATCATTTTTGGAGAATGTAAATAAGGTCTTATCGATTGTACCAATAGAAAATCCATGATCAAGCAGAAATTTGGTTAGTGTATCATACCATGCTCTTGGGGCTTGTTTCAGTCCGTATAGCGCTTTATCCAATTTGTAAACATAGTCAGGAAATATATGATTAACAAAACCGGGTGGTTGTTCTACATAAACTTCCTCATTTAGCATATCATTTAGAAAGGCAGATTTAACATCCATTTGATATACTTTGAAGTTTTTAAAAGCTGCAAATGCTAGAAATATTCTAATGGCTTCTAATCGAGCAACTGGGGCAAAAGATTCATCAAAGTCTATTCCTTCCTCCTGTCTATATCCTTGAGCCACTAGACGAGCCTTATTTCTTATGATTAAACCACTTTCATTCATTTTGTTTCTATAAACCCATCTAGTTCCTATTATATTAGCATCATTAGGTCGAGATACTAAGTGCCATACTCTGTTTCTTTCAAACTGATTAAGTTCTTCTTGCATGGCTTCTATCCAGTTTGTATCTAGGAGAGCATCATCAATTTTCTTGGGTTCAATTTGAGAAATGAAAGCAGCTTGCAAAATTCACCTATCATTTGATTTCTAGTTCTAAGGGGAGCAGTAGGGTTACCAATGACCAGTTCGAGTGGATGATCCTTTTTCCACCGGAGACATGGTCCATATTGATCTTCCTCGGTTGGTGGAATGATGTCATTTTATCGTTCTGTTGCCTCTTCTGCCAGTGGTGTAATCTGTGGTTGATGGTTGTTCTCTTGATCATTTGTTTGTTGACAATTTTCTTGACCGGTTGGATTCTCTTTGAAGATTGTTTCACCTGTTCTTCGTAAGTCTATTTCATCTTCATCATTGCTAGCTTCAAGGTTAGCAGCTTCAAAATTATTTATTAGATCATGCATGTTGCTATTGCTATTGTCATGACATATGGATGATTCATCGAATACAACATGTATGGATTCTTCGACAGTGAGAGATTTTTGATTATATACTCTATATGCTTTACTTACTGCTGAGTATCCCAGAAAGATGCCATTTTCAGCCTTTACATCAAATGCAGTGAGATGTATTTTTCCATTTATGTGAATAAAGCACTTACAGCCAAAGATGCGAAAATACCCCACTTCTGGCACTTTGCCGGTCCATATTTCATATGGAGTCTTTTCATGATTTTTATTAATCATAGATCGATTCTGAGTAAAACATGCTGTGTTAATGGCTTCAGCCCAAAATTTTTGCGAGATACCGGATTCAGCCAGCATGGTTCTAGCTGCTTCTTTCAATGTGTGGTTTCTTCTTTCTGCTACTCCATTTTGTTGGGGCGATCTTGCAGCTGATAGCTCATGTTTAATCCCATGATCTTCAAGATAGGATGATAGATATTTGTTCAGAAATTCAGTTCCTTTATCACTTCTGATTCTGTTAATGTTTTCCCTCTTTTCATTGTGAAGTCTCTTGAGCAGCTTGATTAGATGATCAGCAGTTTGATCTTTGGAGCCAAGAAATATTACCCATGTAAATCTAGAATAATCATCAATGACAACGAGAGTGTATTTCTTTCCCCCTAAGCTCATTACCGGGATTGGTCCAAATAGATCCATGTGAAGAAGATCTAGACATTTATTTGAAGAATGTCTACCTTTGCTTTTAAAAGTTGATCGAACCTGTTTTCCAAGCTGACAAGCATTGCATACTTTATCTTTGGCAAAATCAACGTTAGGCAGTCCAGATACTAACTTAAGCTTACTAATAGTAGAGATGGATTTGAAATTTAGATGATTTAGTCGTTTATGCCATAGCCAATTTTTATTTCCATTTAAAGCAACGAAACAAGTAGATGCATTTAAATTTTGATCATTCCATTCTACCCTATAAGTATTTTGACTTCGATAACCAGTCAACACTGTGTAACCTGCAGTGGTTTTAACCATGCATTTTTCTTTATGAAATTCAACCGTGTACCCATTGTCGCAAAGTTGACTTATACTGATCAGATTGTAGCATAAGTTTTCTACTAACAGAACATCTTTGATGATAATTTTGCCATGAGTAATCTTACCCTTACCCATAGCTTTACCTTTAGAGTTGTCACCGAAAGTGATTGTTGGTCCTTTGAGATCTACAATTTCTGATAAGAGATCTTTATTTCCAGTCATATGTCTTGAGCATCCACTGTCTAGGAACCATGATGACTTTTCTATGTTCTTCTTCTTTAGTTCCTGACAATGAAAGATTGGTACCCCTTTTATTTGGGTCCAGGGTTAATTAGACCCTTAGGAATCCACACTTGAATTATCCTTGCGGATTTTTTGTGATATGTTCCAGGGTAATCATGATCAAAAGTGGACTCTGGTGAATGCAGTACATGTTGTTTGGGCCTTTGATTATCATCATTCAATCTATACCTCTTTTGAACTGGTCGGCAATTGTAGTAATTGTAAGGTCTGATTTTTAAGTAATGTCTGGTTGACCCTTCGTATCCAGTTGGATTTGGCCTGAGTTTGTGCCAAAATTGTTTGGATTCATAACCCAAACCACATCGCCTCCCGTTGTTCTTAAGATTTATGTTTTGAATGCCTTGAACCGTAGGCTCATCATGTTCATATACCGAGCTAGATCTGACAAATTTAATTGATCTTAAACTGTCTTTTTCTAGCAACGGTTGAGTTGAAGCTTCTGAGGTATTACAATCATTTATGCAGTAACCGAGCCCAGTTCTATCCCCGGCTGGTTTCTGCATTTCATGTATCTTATCAAGAGAAGCAGAGGACTTGTTCCACATGTTGATGGTGCTTAATAAACGTTTGTTTTCTTTTAAAGTAGCATGGAACAGTTTTCGTAAATCATCATTCTCAGCTGCTATCAGACTTAGCTTGACTTTTAAACTTTCAACCTCTTTGTGCTGCGAACAGCTGGAGAGAGTTAGTTTGTTTTTCAAGTCTTTCTTTTCTGTATCAGCTTCATTGAATTTCATATATAGTCCTTTGAACTCATTCACCATCTCGTTAAGTGCTGTAACAAGATCTTCACGTGTAAATTCTTCAGAATTAAAATCAAATACCATTTCATCAGTAGCTTCTTGATCTTCCTTGGCCATAAGACATTCGACTCTTTCGTCTTCACTTTCACTCGAAGATTCTTCAGAAGAAGACTTTTCTGATTCTGTTTCAGCCCATTTGCCTTTGTCTTCTTCTGCAACCAAAACTTTCTGACTCCTTTTCTTGAAGAACTTCTTGTCGTTTTTGAATCGTCTTCTATTTTCCGGCTTCTTTTCATCCTTCTTTGGCTTATTGCATTCTGCAATAAAATGTCCCTTCTTTCCACAGTTAAAACACCCTTGACCATCCTCAGTATGGTCTTTTTTGAAGTAAGGTTTATTCATTTGAGATTGATTTTTGCGCATAAATTTACCAAATTTTTTAACGAACAAAGACATGGCTTCATTGCTTAGTTGCTCAGCTGATTTCTTACTTGTGGACTCTTCGACCGGAAGAGTCACTGTAGCTGCTACCAAGGCTTTTGTTTGTTGGGTTGTGGGCGGCTCTTCTTCAGTTCGTATTCCTAGCTCAAATTCATATGCCTTGAGATCAGCAAATAAATCATGTAGTTCCAGTTTGTTTAGATCTTTGGATTCGCGCATAGCTATTGTTTTCACATCCCACTCTCTGGGAAGAGCTCTCATGACCTTTAAAGCAATTTCTCTGTTGGAGTATTCTTTTCCAAGTGAGGTAAGTTCGATGATAATGCTGCTGAATCGCTCATCAAATTCTGCAAGAGTTTCTCCTGGCTTCATTTTTGCATTGTCAAATTTTTGAATAGCCACTGTCAGTTTGTTCTCTTTGGTCTGATCATTTCCTTCGCACAGTTGAGTGAGTTTTTCCCATATTTCTTTTGCAGTAGTGCAGGTCTTGATTTTGGCGAACATGTTCTTATCAAGAGTTTTATAGAGAATGTCTTTTGCTACGTTGTCTAAGTTTGCTTTCTTTTTATCTTCAGCGGTCCATTCAGATCTGTGCTTCTCCATCATTTGAGGAGCACCTTCAGTTATCCCAACAGCCGTGTTTGCTTTCATTATCTTCATTGGTCCATCAGATATCGTCATCCTGAGCTGCCAGATGTGCCTGCATACGAATTTTCCAATCGTCATAATCTTCTTTGGAAAACATAGGGATTTTGTTGAAAGAAGCCATATTATTCAAGATATATCAATGTTTGAGAAGAACCCGCTCTGATACCAATTGTTAGGATCGAGAAAGAGTTAAGAGGGGGGGGTGAATGAACTCTTTCACATTTTCTTTTGTAAAATATATTTTCAACCGTTTTTAGGCGGTTCGAAATACTTCTCTCTCAAACGGTCGAAAGAGGTGAACCACAGAAATGTGCGGAAGATGGTTCACTTCCTTTTGACAGATATTTCTCAAATATTTAGTAATCTAAACAACAAGAATATCAATAACAGATTGCATAAGATAAACGACACAGTATTTTATGGATGTTCGGAGATTAAATACTCCTACGTCACCCCTTCTTCCTTGGTAGGAAGGAATCCACTAAAAGACTTTGACTTTACAAATCGTTTGTAACAGCACAATCCAATCAGGACTTATCCCATTGCCTGTTTTGGAACTCCTAGTGATCACTTTACACTTCTGGATGTTTACGAACCCTCAGTTCACCAGACTTCCAAACTTTAATCAAGTAACCATAGGTTATTGATAAAACAGTAGTTTGTTTTGGTAGCACGAAAGGATCCTTGAGAGATCAAATATGTGACTGTAAAGCTGCGTGCAAATGAGCGATAATGAAGATGTAAACTGTGAATGCGCTCTAAGATTTTTGTGAAGGCAAGCTGAAAGACTTCTTTCAATCAGTGTTAGAGTTGTGTAGCTTGCTTGTCTAGCTTTCATTTCTTTCCAGATAATATAACCGAGTGATGTAACGGTCAGAAAGTACATTTACCGTAAACCTGAGCTCCTGAATCAGATGAGTCATTTTCTCATTTATGAGCAATAAATACTTGTATTTAAACTTCCTTTTGCTTATCATAAATTTGAAGCTCTTTTCTTGAGGTTTACTCCTTTGAGCGACTGTACATGCAGCAGTAGGATATGAAAACTGTCTCTGAATGTCTTTTCTAAGAAAGAGTTATTAATGCATATCTTCCTTGGAATTGATGTGAGATCGTTGACTTTCGAGAATTTGAATTGCATTCAACCGGTCAGGGAATGTTGGAAAGCAATAAGTAGATCTCTTAAATGAAACGACTGAACCATAAGGAATAGACGGTTGAAAACTAGCGGTTGAGAATTTCTAACCGCGGTTGAGAATTTCTAACCGCGGTTGATTTCTAATTTATCATATACCAAAATTCCTGAAATTTCATTTCTTAACACAATCATTCAACCATTGAAGCCTATATGGTTGAGGATGTTTTATTGTAGGCAATCCCAATTTCTCCACCATCTCAACACTAGCCACATTGGTGAGACTTCCCCCATCTATGATTACATTGCAAACCTTACCATTCACAAAACATCTAGTGTTGAACAAATTCTCCATTTGGCTAGCCTCCCCATCCTTGACTTGGGCACTCATGATTCGCCTAGTCACTAGCGCTTCTCCTATAACCGCTCCATATCCCTCATCGGGATCCTCCAACGCAGGCATATCATCATCACTACCCTCGCCATCTCCCTCACTTTGAGACTCATACTGACCATACTCATTCAAAAACATTACCCTCTTATTAGGACAGTCACTAGCAATATGACCCAACCCTTGACATCTAAAACATTTAGTATCTCTAGAACGAGTAGAAGGAATTTCAGTTTTACCTTGCACTCCGTGTCTAGGTGTCTCCTGCTTTGTCTCAATCTTAGGCTTGGTCACCACTTTGCTATCATCACGCTTTGCAACATTTGGTCGCCAAGAGGAAGACGTACCTCCAGTTTGGTTGGTGCGGCCAACTCCATGCCTTTTGAGTTGTTGTTCCACCTTTATGGCCATTTGCACCATCTCGTCAAGGTCCAAGTAGTTCCTAAGCTCCAATTGATCTTGAATCTCCCTGTTCAAGCCACAAAGAAAACGAGCCATGGTTGCCTCACTATCCTCCTCAATATTGGCCCTAATCATGACTACCTCTGACTCCTTATGGTAGTCCTCAACACTCTTTGACCCTTGCCTCAAAGTTTGTAGCCTCTTAAACATCTCCCTATAATAGTGATTGGGCACAAACCTCTTTCTCATTACCCTCTTCATCTCATCCCAAGAATTAATGGGTCTCTCGTTATACCTCCTCCTAGTGGTCACTAATTGATCCCACCAAATGAGAGCATAGTCTAAGAATTCCACCACCGCCAACCTCACCTTCTTTTGTTCGGAGTAGTGGTGACACTCAAAAACAAATTCTACCCTCTTTTCCCATTCTAAGTACGCTTCCGGGTCAGATTTGCCATGGAAAGATGGAATTTTCATTTTAATGCTACCCATGTTCTCATCTTCCCTATGCCCATCATTAAATCTACCCCTCATAGCTTCTCCTCTTCCTCTACCAACTCCTCTACCTCTTCCATTCCTACCCCAATTTTCATTTTGACTCTCCTCTTCTCTCCCCAAATCATATTCCTCATCTTCGCCTCTACCCAAGTCTCTAACCTTAGATTTACCCCCACTAGGACTCACTTCAATCCTATCCAAACGCTCATGTAACGACTCCATCTCAATCTTTATCATCCTAGAAAAATGTCCAGTCAACGCCTCCATTTGGACCTTAGATAACCTCGGATTAGAACTATCTCCTACCTCCCTCTCCATTTAATTTCAAATTTTTACCTGCAAGAAAAGGTTAGTAGAAATAAAATAATCCTCACCCAAATGCTCACGGTCACTCCAAAGAAATTCACTCGTCTCTCTGATTTTGTTTGCTCACAACAAATACTCACCGTTCACTCCAAAGGAAAGTCACTCGCACTCAAGTGTATCACTCGAATTTTGAAGGCTCTCTTAGAAGTGCTCAAGCTTTGTATTTGGTTATATCAAACAACCAAGTTTCAACTTGTGAACAAATGCGACCGACTCACTTGGACTGTGTAGACAAGAACTTCGAATATATGAAATAAATTTTTTTTTTTTGACTGTGTGAGGCAAGTGTATATGATTCACAAAAAAGAATAGAACAAAATATCAAAAAGAAATAATGGTGGATTTTCGGATTTTTGGTAATCTTTTTTTTTAGGCTGCGTACTACTTGAAAATCCCAAAAAAAAAGACACCAACAAATTTCGAGAATCACAGATTCACGAAAAATTTACGAAGAACAATAGAACAGAACACAGATATGACTGCGAAACTAACAGATAACTAGATCTGCTAAAAGAACGAATGATAAACTTACTTGAATTCAATAAACCCAAAGCTCTGATACCAAATGATGTGAATCTCGATACGAATAAATAGCAAACACGATTAAAATGCAATCGCACCCTCTATTTATTTACGATAATAAGACTCGTGTGTTTTCCCGATCTTTTGAATCAAGTAATTGATGTGTTAATCACCTCTAAATTATGAAAGTTTAGCAACAAATAATCACGAGGATAACAATCGAAATTTGATACGAACCTTCGAAGAACGACGCCTACGACAATCCGCACAAGCACGATCGACAAACGCCACAAAGTTTTAAACTTTGATAAGTTTGATTTGATTTAACAAAGCTAAAGCCTTGAAAAGTTGAGAGAAAAATTTCACAAGTTTGATAAAACTCAAAATAATATGTGTATTGTGTGTAAAATTTCGTCCAAGATATGTCTTATATAAAAAAGATAACAAAAATCTAGTTTTCTAACAAAATAAAAATCTAAAGAAGGTAATTTTTCTCGCCCAAAACTCTAAGACACGGATCCCGTGTAGCCCTCCGGGTCCGGGTCCGTGTACACTCGGGACTAAGCTTCAGCTGGAAACAAGGGACACGGACCCCGTGCTCACCTCCGTGTACGGGTCCGTGTAGACACTGTCTTCACCAATATAATAGGGCACGGACCCCGTGCCTGGGTCCGTCGTCGGGTCCGTGTAGACACTGTCAACGGGCTTCTCAGGCTGTATAGAGCACGGACCCCGTGTGCAGGTCCGTGTCAAGGTCCGTGAAGACTCGGTTGATGAAATTAATGCTTGAATCATATTCCTTTGACCTTCCAACATACTCTTATGCATCACGACCCCTTCATGCCTGCTCATTACTCCCTGTAGTGCCTCCTTTAACTTCTTTAGTCGACCCCTCGTGACTGGTCCTTCCGGCAACTGCAACGGATCCCATGCTTTCCTTAGAGCTTGGCCGTCCATGTTCGCATCAGTTTGTCTGGATGGAACACATATGCAAAGAATGGATGTCTAACATGTGCTGATAAGACAAATGCATTGTACTTTAAGAATGGCAATAAGTGGTCATTCAGAGGGCACTGTCGCTTCTTATCTCCAGATACAGAAATTCGAACAATGGCAAGTTATGGAAAGCCAGAGCTACGTGAGTTAGATATGTCTCCGTTGTCTGGATCTGATGTCCTTAAAATGACTCTAAACAAAAATGTCTTGTATGGTAAGAGTAATGCATCGAAGACAACTGCACGGATAAAGGGTCAATTGAACAAATGTGGCAAAAAAGAAGTATATTTTTTATTCTTCCTTATTGGGAGTTAATTTGATCAGACATAATTTGAATCTCATGCATATTGAAAAAAATGTTTGTGACAATATCCTAGGTACACTTTTAAATAATACAACCAAGAACAAAGATAATGTTGCCGCGTAGAGATTTGAAAATTTTAGGCAATATGAAATAATTATGGCTGCATAAACAACCAGATGGTACAAATTATTTTCCAACCTCTTGTTATTCTTTGAGTAAACCCGAGAAGAAAATATTTGTTGGGTTCTTAAATATATACGTGTCCCTGATGGTATGTCATTTGACATTTCAAAGTGTGTTGATGTTGGATGTTGTAGAATTATGGGTTTAAAAACCCATGATTGTCATGTCATTATGGGATATTTCTTTCCAATTGCTCTTCGTCGAGTGTTGTAAAAAAAAATTTGTTGCACCATTAATCATTTTGTGTGAATATTTTAAGGCAGTTTGTGGAAAGTTATTACGAGAAAATGAGTTACAGAAAGCTGAAGAAGGTGTTATATTGGATTTATGTCAGTTGGAAAGAATTTTACCACCATATTTTTTCACAATAATGATGCATTTGGTGGTACATTTAGCATATGAGGCAAGAATAGCCGGACTGGTACATTATCGATGTATCCAATAGAAAGATATCTTGAGAAACTTAAAAATTTTGTTAGAAATAGAGCACGGCCAGAGGCAAACATTGCAGAGGTATATTTGGCAGATGAATGTTTTGTATTTTTTTCTCGTTATTTAGAGGGTGAAAACCCATTCTATAGTAATGAAACAAGACACAAAAAGACATCAAATTTTGAGTTTCTTTCATTGCCAATGTTTCCACAAGTAGGACGACCTACGAAAGGGCGCAAGTAGTCACCTTGGATGTCAAAACTCTAAATCAAGCTCACATATATATATTCTTTCTAGATGTACAATGTTGAACCCATATCGTGAGTATGTTAAAAAAAAAATTAAAAAATATTATTTTTATTGTTTTTATCATCAATGAAAGTTTCTAACTTTCAGTTCCTGCCACTATTGAACAAAGAATTTAAGAACAAGTTGAATAGAAGACATATATATATGGGCGTTGTTCAACTAATTTTGAATTAGATGATTTGGTACAAATGCGATTTGTGGGCTATTTTGCAAAAAAAGTAAGTAATTTATGATTATATGTTTGTACATCAAATGTTCATCGATAGAAATATTAATTTTTTAATATTTATATATGATAATTATTGAAATTTTTTGTATATTGTAGGCTGATCGAACAAATGAACAAATTGATGACTAAGATCTAAGAGCTCTTTCATGTGTACAAATTCTATTGCATTTCGTTATCATGGGTTCAATATAAATGGTTTTGCATTTCGCACAGTGGAATCTGAACAAAACAAAAAAATATGCCTGCTCATGATAATGATGATCACGAGTCAACTTATTATGGTCGAATAACTGATGTTATCTCACTTTATTATGGTGGTCGTGGACGAATCGTTCTTTTTCAATGTAATTGGGTTAATGTTACTAATGGAGTGAAAATTGATTTGTTAGGATTCACAATGGTGAACTTTTCGCATTTAATACATACAGGAGAGCGTGAAGAACATGAACAATTTATTTTGGCTTCACAAGCTCAAACCTTCTATTATATATGTGATCCAAAAGATGAGAATTGGTATTGTGTCATTTGTCACACACCAAGAGATATATACAATATAGGAGATGAAGATGATTTTGATACAACACATTTCATTCATAATAATTTTTCTGGTGTGCAGTCGTTGTTAGGTGATGTAAATAGAGAATATATTGAGTTGATAAGAACCGATGTAGAGTGTTGGAACTTTTCAAGTTTGCAATCTTGATTTTGATGATAACAAAACTTATTAATTGTGTTACTAATGATCTACCTTAGTTATGCAGAATCTAGGATCACTCTCGAGATGTTTACATCGCAAAACTGAAGACCCAACTGATCACACAAATTAAATCAGTCTAACTGGCTACGTCATTTGAGCAGTACAGCTGGTTGACCAGTTGATAGGTGATTCAACAGGAAAACCTCAGAAGCCTGGCCAGCCGAAGGAGTGTTAAACTGATGAAGAAATCCAGCTGATCAGTCCAACTGAACGAATGTGAAATCAGTTCTACTGACGAGTCAACTGATTTCACCAGCCCAACTGAAAGATCAGTTCAAACTGACCAATATGAAGCATCAGTTAGAATCCTTCAGTTATGGTTGATGATAATTTCCTTCGAGTGGATTCCAGCTGTGCGAGAAGGTACAAAGCCATTATCCAGTCAAAGGACAATAATGGACGTTGCATCAGAGCATTAAAGACAAAACGCTTCAGAGGGACAGTCAAAAATATGAGACACATAGTCCAAGAAGCCGATTCAAATGCAACAGATACAATAAATGAGTCTCAATGTACGATCAGCTTCCTCCGCCTATATAAAGAGAAGATCAGTGAAGACTCAAATAATAGAAGGAGCACATATACAATACTAGAGAGAAAAGGGCACGCTCAGTTGCATATCAGCTTTCAGAAGCACTTAAGCCCAAAGGGAATTCTTCATCGTTGTATCAGCTTAGTTTAGAAGCCACTTTCCCTCAGTTTGTGAGAACATTCTTGTTCAGTTCTCACACACATACTTACTGTAGTATCCCGATGCCTAATTTGAGTTAATTATTGGATTAAATATTATTTCGGTGGGATCGGAAGGACCGAACAGGGTTCGGATCGTCCGATCAGGGTTCGGATCGTCCGAAGACAGGTGGCTGGACACGTGGAAGACATGCAAGGTTCGGATCGTCCGATCAGGGTTCGGATCGTCCGAAGACAGGTGGCTGGACACGTGGAAGACATGCAGGATTCGGATCGTCCGATCAGGGTTCGGATCGTCCGAAGTGTGCCAGATCGGATCGTCCGAAGTGGATCGGATCTACCGATCGTTGTCTATAAATAGAGGCGCGAGGCTTCATTTGTTACTCGCCAATTCCGAGTGTTCCAGAGCGTTTTAGTCGTTTCTGATGGGTTTCTAGTCTTTTCCCGAGGTTTAGGCACTAGCGGGGAGCTACTGGTTTTGTAGCGGAGTTGTGCTCTAGTTGGGAGCTAGCGGCATCAGTGGGCTGACTACGGACGCAGGCTTGATTCTAGGGCTGATTGCTAGGATCTACTGGTTTGAGGTACGAAAGTACTATCCGAGATAGCAGGATTGAGTATACTTTGCTATGTGTTGCATGTTTATATGTTGCATTATTATCTGTCATATGATGCATGGTTTATTATGCGGCATTTGCATAATCATGTTGAGCCTGATTATCTTTGAGATAGCATGTTGAGAGGGTGCTCAGCCCTCGTTTGTTGTGGATGGTTGGACCCCGTTGGCCGACGGTGGTCAGGTCACCGGTATATCCACAGGTTTATTTTGGTATGGGAGCCACCTCCTGGTGCGACGGCGCAGAGTGCTACATACCTTGACGTCATTTACCTGAGCAGTATTTCGTTATACCCAAATCCTGGTATCCAGTACATTTTGCATACATGCATGTCATAGTCTTGTATACTCATGCTTTCGGTGCTGAGCGTTTTATGCTCACGTCCTCGGTTTATCTCTGTTTTGGACACCCTATTCGATGGGGCAGGTCTCAGGTTGGACGGTCCAGGAAGGAGTGGACAGGGAGCTGGCAGAGGTTGACTTGTAGTTATTGGTATTCGTTCTTGGTATTTAGTTCGATCTGGTTGTTTAAGTATTTTGTACTTACAGATTCGATTGGGTTGTATTACTGTTTTTCCGCTGTATTACCTGATTCAGTTTTAAATGTTAATTTTGCATGCTTAAGTTCTGATTAGTAGGTGATTCTGGAACGGGTCACTACATTTATGGTATCAGAGCATGCATTAAGATTTTGGGATTAGAACTGTTCTTTTGGGTTTAATCTCTGGTAACTTTTGTAGCTAAGAGATGTCTGGTTTTGACGACGATGCTAGTAGTCATGGCAGCATTGGACGCTGGGGAGACCGCGACGATCGGGAGCGTCGTCGAGAGCATCGAGAACGTCGTCAACACCGTCGTGATGAGCCTCGGAGTTTTAGTATGCATCGGTTCTTGCAGATGGGGCCGAAACCTCTTTCGGGCGGTGAGACTCCGGATGTTGCGGAGAACTGGCTTGAGAGGATGGAGAGCTGCTTCAAGACTTTTCAGTGCTCGGCAGAACAGCAGATTGATACCCTTGATTTCTTGCTGGAGGGTGGTGCGCGCAAGTGGTGGAGGTCTACCTCTGCACCGATAGTTCAGCGACAGGGTCGAGTTCTTTGGGCCGATTTCCGAGCCGCTTTCATGCTGCTTTACTTTCCACCAGCCCTTCTGCAGACCAAGGCGATTGAGTTGATCAATCTGAAGCAGGGAAGTTTGTCTGTTGATGAGTATCAGCAGAAGTTCTTTGAGTTGCTTCCGTATGTTCCACATGTCAGTGACAATGCTAGGGCCAAGTATAACCATTTTCTCCAGGGCCTCAATCAGGAGATTTTTGATCGGGTTGTTGTCTGCGATGATCCGACATCGTATGAGGGCCTTGTGAACCGTTGTCGCCAGGCTGAGGGCAGTTTGCTGAGAGGTCGAGCTATACAGTCTGCTCGTCCTACTAGTTCTTTGGGTCCCCGCGCCCAAGCATTCAAGAAGGCTGGATCTACTTCTTCTTCCTCTGGATCTGGAGGAGTTCACCATTTTGGGAAGAAGAAGGGCCCGTGTCAGCATTGCGGGAAGGATCATCCGACGGAGCATTGTCGCAAAGTTGCGGGTGCTTGTTACAAATGCGGTGAGATGGGCCATATGAAGAGAGACTGTCCACAGACGGGCGGAGGATCAGGATCTGGTTCTCAGGCTTCAGTTCATCAGAGGCCACAGCAGGGACAGTCTACTCAGGGTTCTAACCTCCGACCGCGTACTCAAGGGCAGGTCTTTGCTCTTAACCAGGATCAGGCTGCTGAGGAGAACGACAGAGTTATCGCAGGTGTTTTTTATTATGTGGATTACCTGCTTACGTTCTCATTGATACTGGTGCATCACATTCATTCATATCTGCGAGATTTGCTAAGCGTCATGCATTACCTTTCACTTCTTTGGACGTTGTGGTATCTGTTTCCACACCGATGGGTCATTCGGTGCTAGCTAAACGTCTAGTTTTGGGTTGTCCTCTAGAGTTTGAGGGTAATGTTTTAACTGCTAATTTGATGATTCTTGCGATGGAGGATTTTGATTGCATTCTGGGAATAGATGTGCTGACTGTGTTTAGAGATACTGTGGACTGTTATCAGAAGTTTGTGCAGTTTCGTCCAGTTGAGGGCGACAGTTGGTTTTTCTATGGAGAGAGAGCGCGACCCCCGATGCCTGTGGTTTCTGCTCTGAAAGCCTGTCGTGCTTTAGAGTCGGGCGGGAAAGGCTACCTTATCTATGCTATTGATTCGTCCGCAGATAGTGTCGGTATCAGCGACATTCCAGTGGTTTGCGATTTTCCGGATGTTTTTCCCGAGGAGATTCCTGGTTTTCCTCCCGTTCGGGAAGTGGATTTCGGCATTGATTTAGTGCCAGGCACGGCACCAATCTCTAGAGCTCCTTATCGTTTAGCTCCATCAGAGATGCAAGAATTGAAACAGCAGTTGCAGGATCTTCTTGACAAGGGGTATATTCGACCCAGTGTGTCCCCGTGGGGAGCACCAGTTCTTTTGTCAAAAAGAAGGATGGTTCTATGCGGCTCTGCATAGATTATCGGCAGTTGAATCGTGCTACGATAAAGAATAAGTATCCGTTGCCACGGATTGATGATTTATTTGATCAACTGCAAGGTACCTCTGTGTATTCCAAGATTGATTTAAGGTCTGGTTATCATCAACTTCGGGTTCATCAGGGAGATATATCGAAGACTGCATTCAGGACCCGGTATGGGCATTATGAGTTTCTGGTTATGCCTTTTGGGGTGACGAATGCACCAGCAGTTTTTATGGATCTGATGAATCGGGTTTTTCGGGAATTCTTGGATAAGTTTGTTGTGGTGTTTATAGATGATATCTTAATCTATTCGCATGATCAGCAAGAACACGTACAACACTTAAGGATTATTTTACAGACACTTCGCGAGAATCAGCTTTATGCGAAGTTGAGTAAATGTGAGTTTTGGATTGACAGGGTTGTATTCCTTGGTCATGTCATTTCTAGCAAGGGAGTTTCAGTTGACCCGAGCAAGGTGGAAGCGGTATTGAACTGGTCGCGTCCGACGACGGTAGCCGAGATCCGCAGTTTTCTGGGATTGGCTGGGTATTATCGCCGTTTCATTGTCAACTTCTCTCAGGTTGCTAAGCCACTCACTCAGCTCACTCGGAAAGATGTTTCATTTGAGTGGACATCAGAGTGCGAAGAGAGTTTCTTGGAACTTCGCAGACGTTTGACATCTGCGCCTATTTTGGCTTTACCGTCTGGATCTGGTGGTTTCAGTGTTTACACCGATGCCTCTTTACAGGGACTAGGGTGTGTTCTGATGCAGAATGAGCATGTGATTGCTTATGCGTCGAGACAGTTGAAGCCTCATGAGGAAAACTATCCTGTTCATGATCTGGAATTAGCAGCGATCGTTTTTGCTTTGAAAATCTGGCGCCATTATCTGTATGGTGAGCGATTTGAGATTTTCACTGATCATAAGAGTTTGAAGTATCTGTTCACTCAGGCTGAGTTGAACATGCGTCAGCGTCGTTGGATGGATCTACTCAAGGATTATGATTGTGAGATCAAGTATCATCCAGGATCTGCGAATCTCACGGCCGATGCTCTTAGTCGCAAGGTGAGATTGTCTGCTCTTCAGACTTGTGCTGTATCTGAGATTATTCAGGATTTCTGTTCGATGGGATTCAATTGTAAACATCGGAAGGGAACGGAGAGTATCCGTGTAGCTACTATTTTGTCTGAGCCAGTTTTGTATTCTCGGATTAGAGATGCTCAGATGTCTGATTCTAAGATTCAGAGATTAGCTCGGTTGGCTGATGGAGATAATACTTCTGGATTCCACTATCAGTCCAAGGGTCTTTTTTGCTTATCTGGTCGTGTTGTTGTACCGGAAGATGACACTTTGAGGGAGGAGATTTTATCACAGGCTCATCGTAGCAAGTTGAGTGTTCATCCGGGGAACAACAAGATGTATAAGGATTTGAGGACTCGATTTTGGTGGAAAGGTATGAAACGTAATGTTTATCAGTATGTCTCCAAGTGCCTAGTCTGTCAGCAGGTGAAGGCTGAGTATCGACGACCTGGAGGTTTGTTGCAGAATCTTCCTATTCCGGAGTGGAAGTGGGAGCATATCACGATGGACTTCGTGACTCACTTGCCTATGTCTGTGGGGAATAGAGATGCTATCTGGGTGGTAGTGGATCGGCTTACTAAGTCTGCCCATTTTCTTCCGTATAACAGAGATTTCACTTTCGATCGGATGGCACGGTTGTACATTCAAAAGATTGTACGGTTTCATGGTGTGCCCGTGAGTATCGTTAGTGACAGAGATCCTCGATTTACATCTAGATTTTGGGGCAGCTTTCAGCAAGCCTTGGGCACTACCTTGAGTTTGAGTACTGCATATCACCCAGAGACTGACGGTCAGTCAGAGAGGACTATTCGTACTCTTGAGGATATGTTGAGATCTTGTGTGATGGATTTCGGGCCAGCTTGGCAGGATCATCTGCCACTGATAGAGTTTGCATACAACAACAGTTTTCATAGGAGTATTGGTATGTCTCCGTTTGAAGCATTGTATGGTCGACGTTGTCGTACTCCTCTGTTCTGGGAGGAAGTCGGAGAACGACAGGTCGAGGGTCCAGAATTGATTCAGCAGGCCATGGACAAAGTTCTTGTGATCAAACAGCGGATTAAGACTGCTCAGGATCGACAAGCGAGTTATGCGAACACCAAGCGCAGACCTCTTCATTTTGATGCAGGCGAGAAAGTGTTTCTCAAGGTATCACCTTTTCGGAGGATTCTGAGATTTGGACTCAAGGGTAAGCTATCTCCGAGATTCATTGGTCCTTTTGAGATCTTAGAATGTGTGGGAGATTTGGCCTACAGATTAGCTTTGCCACCGTATCTGTCTAGTGTTCACAATGTGTTTCATGTGTCTTTGTTGAGACGATACGTAGCGGATGAGTCTCATGTTTTGCATCCGACAGAAGTTCAGCTGAATCCGGATTTGTCTTTTGTGGAAAGACCGGTTTCGATCTTAGACCGGAAGGATAAGGTGCTGCGGAATAAGACTATTCCTCTTGTCTTAGTGCAGTGGCAGCGCCGAGGTACTGAAAAGCTACTTGGGAACTAGAGAGTCGCATGCGGTCAGAGCATCCAGAGTTGTTCTAGTTGTAGTATTTTCAGTTATGATTGTAATTTCAGTTGTACTTTCAGTTGTAATTCATTCTTAAGTTGAATGTATTGTTGTTCAGAATTGTCATTTTTTTCAGACTCGATTTCGCGGACGAAATCCTTTTTAGGGGGGGAGAATGTAGTATCCCGATGCCTAATTTGAGTTAATTATTGGATTAAATATTATTTCGGTGGGATCGGAAGGACCGAACAGGGTTCGGATCGTCCGATCAGGGTTCGGATCGTCCGAAGACAGGTGGCTGGACACGTGGAAGACATGCAAGGTTCGGATCGTCCGATCAGGGTTCGGATCGTCCGAAGACATGTGGCTGGACACGTGGAAGACATGCAGGATTCGGATCGTCCGATCAGGGTTCGGATCGTCCGAAGTGTGCCGGATCGGATCGTCCGAAGTGGATCGGATCTACCGATCGTTGTCTATAAATAGAGGCGCGAGGCTTCATTTGTTACTCGCCAATTCTGAGTGTTCCAGAGCGTTTTAGTCGTTTCTGATGGGTTTCTAGTCTTTTCCCGAGGTTTAGGCACTAGCGGGGAGCTACTGGTTTTGTAGCGGAGTTGTGCTCTAGTTGGGAGCTAGCGGCATCAGTGGGCTGACTACGGACGCAGGCTTGATTCTAGGGCTGATTGCTAGGATCTACTGGTTTGAGGTACGAAAGTACTATCCGAGATAGCAGGATTGAGTATACTTTGCTATGTGTTGCATGTTTATATGTTGCATTATTATCTGTCATATGATGCATGGTTTATTATGCGGCATTTGCATAATCATGTTGAGCCTGATTATCTTTGAGATAGCCTGTTGAGAGGGTGCTCAGCCCTCGTTTGTTGTGGATGGTTGGACCCCGTTGGCCGACGGTGGTCAGGTCACCGGTATATCCACAGGTTTATTTTGGTATGGGAGCCACCTCCTGGTGCGACGGCGCAGAGTGCTACATACCTTGACGTCATTTACCTGAGCAGTATTTCGTTATACCCAAATCCTGGTATCCAGTACATTTTGCATACATGCATGTCATAGTCTTGTATACTCATGCTTTCGGTGCTGAGCGTTTTATGCTCACGTCCTCGGTTTATCTCTGTTTTGGACACCCTATTCGATGGGGCAGGTCTCAGGTTGGACGGTCCAGGAAGGAGTGGACAGGGAGCTGGCAGAGGTTGACTTGTAGTTATTGGTATTCGTTCTTGGTATTTAGTTCGATCTGGTTGTTTAAGTATTTTGTACTTACAGATTCGATTGGGTTGTATTACTGTTTTTCCGCTGTATTACCTGATTCAGTTTTAAATGTTAATTTTGCATGCTTAAGTTCTGATTAGTAGGTGATTCTGGAACGGGTCACTACACTTACTCTCAATACCACCCAAAACAGTCTTGCACAAAGACATTAAACTTGTGTATGTAGTCTTTCTCACATAGACGTTAAATAAGTATTGGCTGGAAGTTGTTGTTTTCAGTCGTAGCTAGGAGTTCAGTTTAGGTAGTGGATAAGTCCTAGCTGAGTGGGCTTGTACATGTAATTTTATAAACCAAAGTATTCTAGTGCATCCTATCCATGGAGATAGAAGGGATGACGTAGGAGCAGTTGAAATCTCTGAACATCCATAAACATATCTTGTGTATTTAACTGATTAACTATCGCTTTAAAATCATTTTGATTAGTTAGAGTGTTCGTGTGTTCAGTTGTTATCATAACTGAAATACAAGAATGCAAAAACTAGTATGTGTTCTTTCAGTTAGTCAGTTTACACAAGTTAAAATACTTTCTAACATTTCAGCTTTCTTTACGAAGGATTACTTCGAGTTTCTTCAGCTTGGTTTAAAACCAAACTCGATTTAATTCATCGATGTTGATAATCTTAGAACACGAGCTATTGAAGCTCATTGAAGGTTGTTTTGTGCTAAATGTCTTCGAAGGCGCTAGCACAAACGATCCATCATAGAGGGATCAAAAGTTGAGGACATGCCAATACTGAACAATGAAACAGATGATGAAAATTCATGTTGATTTTTTTTCTCCTTGTGAATCTTTTGCTACTCTAATTTATGTATATTAGATCTCATTGACTTATTGATTGTAAGATTCAATGAAAAGGGGTCAACCTTATCGAGAAATGCAACCCAAACTTTCAAATTTTGTGAGAACGATTGCTCGGAATGGAAACTTGTCGCCCCTTAATTTTTTGGACTAGAGGAAAATACCTAAGAATCGTTTGGATCTTACATGGGGATCTGTAACTATAAGTTGAGAATCCTTTAGTTCCAAACTTCAATTTGAAATTAATATAATGTGTTTAATGTTTGTAGGCACGTTTTTGTATCCCTACTCGCCACAGAAATATTGTGATGCAAATAATGGGAGCTGCATGGAGATAATGGAGGACTCAAGTCAAGGCAACATCTTATGACACAAATATTCCTTTAGATGAGCTTTTGCAAATTCGTCCTGTCCCTCATAAGATGACACCCGAGGTTTGAGAAACCTTTTGTGACTATTAGAAGAAGAATGAGGTAGAAATAATAAATTTATTGTTTTTTTTTAAAATGGATAGATAAGTGTTTATGATGTATTTTTTTGTAAACTTATTGCAGAGAACTTCAAAAATTAATAGAGAAAATGTTAATAAAAAACGATGACGTCATGCACAAGGACACATAAATATTCCAACTTTGGAACATAAATTTGTAAGCATTATATATAATGATTGTTTCTGCAAGTTTTATATGATTTTAATTCGTAAGTTCTATATTTTTAGGGGATTTTAAGTATTGACTAAAGTGAATAGAATATATTTGGTGTTAGTTAAGTGTGATGGCAGAATTTGCTGCCAAAATTTGTTGATTAGTTTAAGGAGAATGGCATAAAACCTACTCGTATTGAATTATTAGAATTAAGTTGTCGCATTAAAAAGAAATATAGGTGCTCCTATTGATGATGAAGCTATAAGACATGAGGTAAGAAATTATTTCAGTTGTTTTAAAATGACTTTTCAATATATTTTTAAATTTTATGGAAAATTTCTATGTCAGGCTTTGTTGAATGAGGCTATGAAGCACCATCTCCAAGACATACTGGAGGGAATAGATCCAGGACAAGTGCATGAGCAAGCATTTTGATAATGAGCACTTTTAATTTTGTAAAGTTATAAATTTTATGATACTAATTATTTTTTATGCAGCGATGTGTTTGGGCATGAGCATTCTGGGCGAGTTCGATGTTTAGGAGATGGTGCATTGCCTAGCCAAGTTTTTCAAGAGAAATATAAGCATAGCCATTTCCAAGGATATGACAATGCTTTAGATGTTATAGAAAAATTCAAAGAATGGAAGAAAAAATAAAAGATATGGAAGCCAGGGAGGCAGCACGAGAAGCACAATGGAAGGAAGAAATAGTGCCAAAAGAAGCAGAGAGAGAAGCACAAATACATGCAGAAATGGAAGCACGTGAAGCACAAAGGCAATCTGAGATGGAGCAATCAATGAGGCGGATGCTGGAACAACAATTACAAAATTTTACCCGTAGTATGCAAAGTATGATGGTCAGAATTGCTGTGGGATCTCGAGGGCCCGAAACGTTACCAGGAAAGGTGTTAACATGTTTGATATTAAGCAGCCGTGCCTTTGCGACCCACAGCACCAGAACAGGGTAGCACCTCCGGAGATCCAATGGATGTTACTGCTACACCCATGGAGACTTTGTTGAAACGATTCCAGTCTTTCAGACCACCTACCTTAAGAGGTACAGAAAATGCAATCGAATGTGAAAGCTGGTTGGAGGATATTGAGATGTTATTCGAGTCTCTGGAATATAGTGATGAAAAACGAGTGAAACTCATTGGCCATCAATTGCAAGACGTAGCTAAGAATTGGTGGTTGAACATCAAAAGAGCATTTGAGCAGCGTGGCACGGAGATTACATGGAAAGTGTTCAAGACAGAGTTCTATCAGCGATTCTTTCCTGTATCCTACCGTAAAGATAAAGGCGCTGAATTTGCAAACCCGAGGCAAGGGCAATTGAATATTGAAGAGTACGTTGCTAAATTTTCTTCCTTGCTTCGCTTTTCACCTCATGTTTCAAGTAGTGATGAGGCCGTAGCAGATCAGTTTATAAACGGCTTAAACCCCGATATCTTTACCTTGGTAAATACTGGGAGACCCAACAATTTCGCCGATGCATTGAACCGTGCCAAAGGAGCAGAAGCAGGATTCCTTAGGCAACGGAGCGTTCCGTATGTTGCCCCGGGCCCGAGACCGCCACAACCTCCAGTGCAACCTCCTCCTAGATTCGATAGCGGCGGTAGTAGTAGCGGGCGGAAAGATCAGTTGAAAGCGAAGGGGAAGCAGTTTAAAAGACCCGGGAGCAGTTCGTCGAGCTCCAGTGGATCGAGACAGAGTGGTTTTGAGCAGAGTGCAAGGTATACAGGAGTTTACTGCAATTCTTGTGGGGGTAGACAAATGATATTTAAAAAAAACTTATATAAATGCATGTCGTAAAATCCCCTTTCTTTTGTAGATGACAAGTGTCATGTCAGAAATAATGCAACAATATCTGAGTATTTCTTCAAATGCTCAAGAAAGTATCCATAGATCTCCTTGAGAGAAACCACTATTAGAATTTTGGAAAAGGATTTTGGATTTATATTAGGGTTGAAAATAAATAATATTTTTTTAGTTGACTGATAAGTTATTTTAGTTGATAATGATTTCGTAAGGATTATATACTGGTTTTTTTATATATATATATATATAATGGAATGTCATTGTTTATTTCAACTATTTATTATATTGAGTTATGCAGTGATTTCGTTTAGAATGAATTTTTTTTTTAAAAAAAATCTATTTGCGATGTCTAGTGGATTGGATGAAAAATCAAAGTATTTATTATAAATTTTTGGAATAGAAAATAATTAATTTGTTGAATTGAAAGCTAATGCAGTGGTCGATTGGTTAAGACTCATGATTTGTAGGAGCGGATGTTTAACCCTTCCTAAATTACAACATTCAAGTGTAGTCACAAAAACTGCTTCGAAATATGACTTTCAAAAGCAGTAACGAAACCGCTCCCCATGCACGCATGTAGAAGTAGTGAAGAGAAGCGCTCTTGCAGCCCACATTTAAGAGTGGTTAATATATGCTCCGAATACCTGCAAACAGAAGCTGTTTCGTAAACCGCTCCTAGGTTTCACCTTCTGCCTCGGCTTAAAAACCCTGGCCATATCCATGTCTTACGCTCGGTTGGCAACCGATTTAACATCCTTACTTGCAAGATCGGTTCATGTCCATATCTGATATGAAGACTTCAGATCGGTTTACTTAAACACTCCATCTGAGCATATATTACCGATGTTTCTAACCGGGGCAAAACTAACTTTTTAGAGCGGTGATGATAACATTTACCACCGCTTTGTTCTTCTGTTATAATTGCCCCTGGGAACGGTCGCAACAATTGCGCTTGAGAAACTGTTGCCATATTTGTAGGAGCTGTAGAAAACCACACTTGCAGGTATTGGAGGATAATAATTTAGTCTATTTTTGTCTACATAAATACACAACATAAATACGAAATTTACAAATAATTTTGAGTTTTCGAGCACTAACTTGAGTTACCTGATATTTTCAATGGTCAAGCTCGAGCTCGAAACTGAATACATGATTAAGTTTAAATCGAACTCGAAACTATAAAATTTAAATCGAGTTGAGTTCGAATAGAATGATACTCGAGTTCGACCCGTGTACACCCTAAATATACATGTACGACCAAAGCCGAGACACAACTATATTTTTATTTCATCCAAATTTTTTTTATTATCAACAATATATTATCAGTCAATCAAATATTATAAAGGAAAAAAGAATTATACATTTGATCTAACTTCTTTGCCACTCTTCAGAGAGATAAACAAATATAGTAGAATTTGGCTATAGACTTCTAAAGCAAAAACCAAAAAGTCGGAATTCGTATCAGGTCAGGGCCTGCGACTACGGCTCCAGTGTTCCCTTTCCCCCTTCCACAAGGCACCGAGTCGACTTTACCCAAAATTCCCCCACAAAGAAGCTGAACAGTTGATTGGAAATGGCGACGCCGATGGTGGAAGACAATTTCGAGGACGACCATCTTTCCTCCATGATTACTGAAGATATCATCCGCGCATCGCGCCTTCTGGACAATGAGACGCGAGTCCTCAAGGTTTCTTCTTGTCCTCCATTTTTGTGGCTATTTTCGGATTATTTATTCAATAATTGAAGTGGATCCATATGTATTGGGATGTTATGTGATTTTTTTCTTTTTTTACAGGAAGAGTTGCAGAGAACGAATCTAGAGTTGGATTCGTTCAGGGAGAAGATAAAAGAGAATCAAGAAAAAATTAAGCTCAACAAGCAGCTTCCTTACCTTGTTGGAAACATTGTCGAGGTGCGTATCTTCAAGTAGGATTCACCTTATTGATTTTGGTTCCTTTTTTACTTTTTGTGAAGTGTTTTTTACTTAAGTTTTTACAATTTTGTCTTTTTGGCCCGGGGAGGAGTACAATTTGAAAGGAATAGAGGCAACACAGTTTTTATTGTGGGTTGGGACTTTAGGTTTTGATTAGGAAAGTGAAGGAATAGTTTACAAGGAAACTAGAAAAGTGGATAAAGTGCAATGGCCAATATATTAAGTCCGGCCGTCCAGTTTTTGCGTCAAAACGAGTTGCAGTGGCTTCTCATGGTATATCGTATATCTTTGTTAGAGCACCACTTCAATAGATTCGATCGCAGGCAGTTAACACATCAAGGAAAGAATTCACAGAGAAGATTAGAAGAAGAACAGAGCGTAGTTGGGATTCTTATTCCTTCTTTTTTGTTTCACTATTTATACTCAGGTGCAAAGTTTGCTACTGTAATTGATTTACAAGTTAAATGGTATTTTGTTTCTTCTACCCTTTACACATTTATTTACTTGCATACAAATCGAGTCTTGACATTCTAGTATTATTTATGGGCAACAAAATCCACCAATTGTCTCTGTGCTCCTTTCATACGTGTTGACCTTTGTTGGTTTCTTCTCTGGTTGCCGAGAGAAGATTGCTTATGGGGGCTGTAGCTTTACATAACACCATTGTCCCACCTCTATAACCTTATCCGAGCAATGTTTGTCAGCATGAAATTTCATTCTTTCTTAGGACCTTCATAGATTGTCACGTAAAATGGAGAGTAATTCATCTCTATCCTGTTACAGCGCATCTGCAGCCTCGATAGAAGCAGACCCAGGAACATATGATGGTATAGATTATGGGGTTGGCCGAGTGGTATGATGACAAGTTTTCTGATTCCACTTTGTATTCTCCTATCTGGGCCTCTGGGGTGATAATGCACCAACTGTTGTTCCTCGTTTCTTGTCAACACCAGCTGCCCTTCCGCTGTTACTTCCCAATCCACTCGGACCATAAAAACTTTACGCTAGAAAAAATTTACAACAGCAGAGATGCTTTCTTGACGAGCGAAGGGGCTGTGTTATAACTCTGATGAGAAATTTTTTGTTGGTCATAAGTGCAAAGGGCAGTTGTTTCTGTTTGTGACTGAGGAAGAGGAAACCATAGAAGAAGGTGGTGTTGAGGAAGTATCTTTTTATCAACCTTCTATGGTCCATGAGCGTGAACTACCTGAAATTAGTCTTCACGCCATGGCTGGTCAAGTTTGCCCTAGGACCTTACGGCTTAAAGGCAAGATCTCGGGGCTGCCGGTGCAAACACTAGTGGATGTGGAGAGTACACACAATTTCATTCAAGAACATCTCGTCAAGTTTTTGTAGATTCCTATTGTTACTTCATCTCATTTTTCGGTTTTGATTGGCAATGGGGAGTCAGTGGAGTGTCGAGGGTTACTGCCCGAAGACAACCTTTCAATTGAATGATGAGCCATTTGAGGTGATTTTTTATGTGTTGCAGTTGCATGGGGTAGAGGTGGTTTTATGGGTTCAATGGTTTCAGATTTTGGGTCAAATAATCATGGACTATGAGCAGCTCTATATGGAGTTTTTGTATGATGGCAAATCAGTTCGCTTGCAAGGCCAGCCGTTGTTACAGGTGGAGGAAGTTCAATCACACGAACTCCTGCGGTTGACACAGACTGAGGCTGTTGCCCAATTTTTTCAACTATTTTCTATATCTGTTTCAGCTACTGCCATTACTCACATTCAATCGACACCAGAGTCATTAGCATCTCTCCTTGAGTCGTATCAGGATGTCTTTATGGAACCTAATAACTTGCCACCCCATCTCACTATTGATTGCTCTATTCGTTTACTTCCTCACACGAAACCATTTAATGTTAAGCCTTATAGATATGCTCACTCTCAAAAGGCTGAGATAAAAAAGCTTGTTATTGAAATGCTCGAATCGCGCATCATTCACCATAGCCAATGTTCTTTTTTGTCTCCGGTCCTTTTGGTAAAAAAAGAAATGGCACTTGGTGTTTCTTTGTTGATTATAGAGCCCTTAACCATGTCACCACTAAAGATAAGTTTCTTATCCCTACGATATATGAACTCTTGGATGAATTGAATGGTGCAACTATCTTTTCTAAGCTTGATTTACGGGCTGGCTATTACCAGATCCGTGTTAACCCCCTTGGTATTCCCAAAATAGCCTTCCGCACCCATGATGGCCGTTTGGAATTTATTGTTATGCCGTTTGACCTCACTAACGCCCCCGCCACTTTTCAAGCTTCCGTGAATCTTATTTTCAAACCATTTCTTCGTAAGTTTGTGATTGTATTCTTTGACAATATTTTAGTTTATAGTCAATCTTTTCCAGATCATCTTATTCATCTTACAACTGTCTTACAATACCTACTTGATGATTCTTTTTTTTTCAAACAATCCAAATGTTCATTTGCTCAAACCTCTATTGTTACCTTGGGCATATAGTTTTTGCTCACGGTGTTCAACTGGATCCCGCAAAACTGCTGGTTGTGCTTTCTTTGTCAGTACCTAAGGATTTGAAGGCTTTGAGGGAGTTCGAGGGCTTTCGGGGTTCTATAGAAAATTTGTTCAGGGCTATGCCACTGTTGCTTATCCACTCACCGAGCTTCTAAAAAAAGATAACTTCACTTGGTCCCTAGCAGCCCAAGATTCTTTTAATTAGCTCAAACAAGCTCTCGTTCACGCCCCTGTCTTAGCCTTGCCGAATTTTTCCTTACCCTTTCAAATTCAAACAAACGCATCTGGAATGGGCGTAGGAGCTGTTTTGTTGCAGCAATACCACCCCATTGCTTATTTCAGTAAAAAACTCCCTTCTCACTTGCTTAATGCATCCACTTATGTCTGGGACCGTTACCCTGGCTGTACTTAAATGGCGCTAATATCTATTGAGTCAACATTTTTCTATTTTAACGGATCACTATAGCCTCAAAGAAATATTAAACCAAGTTATTCACACTCCCGAGCAACAAAAATATCTCATTAAACTCTTGGGTATGATTTTGATATCACCTATCATTCTGGAAAATCTAGTCTTTGTGGCGGACGCCTTATCTCGAAAGTTTGAGCCCGACCCTTCTTTACCTTCTAGCAATGATCAACTTTTTGCTCTCTCCATACCTACTTTCTAGTTTATCGAACAAATTAAAGCAGAAGTAATCTCCGACCCTTATCACCATAACCTTCTTTCCACCCCGACCACCTCTTTACATACTCCATTCTACATCCGGGATGGGTTGGTTTATATAGGCCATATGATTTGTCTCAGCCCTTCTTCACCCATTATCCCCAAAGTATTATTCGAGTTCCATAACACACCGGCTGCGGGTCATGGAGGGGTGCGCAAGACGCTGGCTCGTATTGTTCCGGGGTTTTACTGGGTGAAGATGAAACACGATATTTGGAATTACGTGGCAGCATGTTCTGTGTGTCAGCAGACCAGATATAGCACGTAGAAATCTTGTGGGTTATTACAGCCTTTACCGATCCCAAGGAATGTGTGGGACGAAATTTCTATGGATTTCATTACGGGGCTTCCTTCTTCCAATGGATTTACTGTCATTTTGGTGATGGTCGATAAGCTTTCCAAGTATGCGCATTTGGCACCCTTAACTATGGTTTTACAGCCTTGACAGTGGCCTCCTTGTTTGTTGAGATTGTGGTCAAACATGCTTTTCCAAAGAGTATTGTTGTTTTGGACAGAAACCCCGTCTTCTTTAGCAAGTTTTAGTCCGAGTTGTTCAAGTTCAGTGGCACTTCTTTGGCTATGTATAGTGGGCAGATGGAGGTCCTTAACCGATGTTTGGAGCAATACTTGTGAGTGTTTGTGATGCATCTACCTGCAAAATGGTCTCGCTACTTGGCCAACCCCATAGCTTGAATTAATAATTGCGGCCTATAAATCTGGGTTTCCTTTTGATATGCAAAAAGTTTATTTTGTAACTTTTTCATTATTATAATAAATTTAGTTTTCTATCAAAAAAAAAAAGAATTAATGATTGCGGCCTGTAAACTTGGGTTTCCTTCCGAGTATCACTACGTAACCCAAAGACAAAACAAAACTAATCAATACATGTTCTGGCACTCTAGAATATCATTAGCAAGTTGTTCGAATTGATGTTGATAGGTAACCAAAGTTCCTGTTTGCGTGAGCTTACTAAGTTTTCCAAAATATCCTCATACTCGGACGGACCAAAACGTTTGGTGATCGCAACTAAAAATCCAGGCCAGCCGTGAATCAACCCATTTCTACTCATCCAGTCAAACTAGTCTAAGGCATCCCCATCATAATGAAAAGAAGAAACAATTAAGTGCTGAGGTTCAGGCGTTTGGTTATAATCAAAGTACCTCTGGATTCGTGCAACCCAAGCTGATGGATTATCTCCTGAAAACTGCGGAATATCCACACACATCGACTTAGAGAATGGCGGAAACTCACGAGCATTGTCAGATCGGGATTGAGGCGAAACAGGAGGTGGTTGTGGAGTCTGCATCGACATCGAAGTATGTCGTCTCCGTTGCTGCTCAACCTTACCATCAAGTGCCTGTAATCCAACAGTAAGCTCCTTCACCGAAGTCGTCAATGAATCGAGACTCAAATTCTGTTTTTCAACAAGAATCACCTGCGATTCCTGAAGTGCAGTGAGCTTCGCTAGATTTTCCTCCAACCGAGCAAACCTAGTTCCTTCCTCCATTGAAGACGAGAGCACCAATGTTAGAGCACCGCTTCAATAGATCGATCACTGGCAGTTAACACATTAAGTAAGGAAAGAGAATTCACACAGAAGATTAGAGAAGATTTGAAGAAGAACAGAGGGTAGAGCTAAAAATATGGGATTTTTATTCCTTTTTTTTGTTTTGACTATTTATACTCAGGTACAAAGTTTGCTGCTCTAATCGATTTACAAGTAAAATCGTATTTTGTTTCTTCTACCCTTTACACATTTATTTGCTTGCATACAAATTGAGTCTTAACATTCAAGTATTATTTATCGTTAATAAAAACCACCAATTGTCCCGGTGCTCCTTTCATACGTGTTGGCCTTTGTTGGTTTCTTCCTGCACTTCCCTGTATCATAAATCTTCTAATCAGTGTCGGAGTTTTATAGTATTTTTAGGATTTGTTACCATGGATGCTACGTGAAACAGATTTTTGGGAGATGAGAATGTACTGACCTTATAAGGGTTTAAAAAGTTCTTATGGACAAGCTTTATGACCTTTCAGTGGCTATGTTTATTTCGTGCTTTGCTCTCAATGGCTGTGTCTTGAGGTCCAATCTGTGCATTTTCTATGTCCAAGTGTTCCATGCAATTTCACTTATGTTACAAATTGGCTTGTTACTGTGGAGTTAATGGGTTCTGACTTTCGTTAGATTTTGGAGATGAACCCAGAGGAAGAGGCTGAAGAAGATGGTGCTAATATTGATCTTGACTCACAAAGGAAGGGAAAATGTGTTGTGCTAAAAACATCTACACGCCAGGTTAAATAGAATACTCCTATGCATCTCTAACTCTCATTTTCTTTCAATCTCTTCTTGTTCTTGTGCATGTGTGGTTATGACCTATGGGGGATTTTGTGTGAATTTTTTACTTTCAATGGTTTCAATCCAGTGCGTTTCTTTTTTTATTACTATTGTTATTTTTCTAAGAAAATATTGACCTGAGGCTTTTGATATGCATTTTTGTCTTTCGAACTCTTTCAATTGATAGGTGTTTGTCCGTCAAAATTCATTTTAAAAAAATGTGCTAATAAAATTTTAATCTATACATGCGTGGAAATATCGAAATGAAATAATTCTTTAGATTTTTCCTTTTTCTTAAACCCTCTAATCTAGATTTCTACGCCATATGGAGCCCATGAATGTGTCTACTCTTTTGAAAAGTGTATTAATTTTTTAGTTTATGAAATGCAGACGATTTTTCTGCCCGTAGTAGGCCTGGTCGATCCTGATATGTTGAAGCCTGGTGATCTGGTTGGAGTAAACAAAGACAGTTATCTCATCTTGGACACTCTGCCATCTGAGTATGATTCTCGAGTGAAAGCTATGGAGGTTGATGAAAAACCGACTGAAGACTATAATGATATCGGTGGCTTGGAGAAACAGGCAAGCTTATCCTGCTAGGGTCTATTAATAAGATACAAATTCTTCTTGGGAATCTTTTTCAGGCATATTTTGTTAACTATTCTATTATTTGTAAATAATGTTTAATTGCTTGTAAGGCTGGACTTAACCTATTTTGTCTTTGGAGGTCTTGGCTGATGCTTTATTTCAAGAGACCACCAACTTGCTTGATAAAGCAGAATTTAATAGCATTAATTGATACTGACAAATGAAAGTTACTTTTTATGATTCGAGATGAAAATATTTGACGAATACTATTTGATTTTTTATGTTGCTGCAGATTCAAGAATTGGTCGAGGCAATTGTATTGCCCATGACACACAAAGAGAGATTTCAAAAATTGGGAATTCGTCCGCCGAAAGGAGTCCTTTTATATGGTCCCCCTGGGACAGGGAAAACTCTTATGGCCCGTGCATGTGCCGCCCAAACTAATGCTACTTTTCTGAAGCTGGCAGGTCCCCAGCTTGTGCAGGTTAGGCATTTTCATAATTTCTTGTCAATGATCTGATGGCATACTTTCTGTAGCAGGCAATTTGTATAATCTAATTTTTTAAAAATGCTATTTTTACTATATTACAATCTCTGCCTATAAGGCTTTTACAACAAACAACCTTGATAAAGATTCGAAGTAAAATTTAGTCTTCAAATCTTCAACTTTAAGCAGCAAGTTGTGAACCCTGCTTCTCGTATGCCTTTAAGGTCAGTTTAGATCTTTCTAAATGTGGATATATAAACCACTGTTTGTAAATAGGATTGATTTCGGGATCTTTTAATCGATTTTCGAGACTCTCAATTTGAGTTTTTATTAAATTAATTTTCTTTTTTAATATTAAAAGATAATTAGCAAATGACATGATATAATAATCGAAATGTGGATCATAAATATAATCATAAGACATATACTTACATGATTTTGCAGAAATATGAGAATAGAACTTGAGAGAGAATGCTTCAAAATAATAGACTTTGTATTCAAAAAGAGAAAGTAGTATTTTTGGTGTGTGGATCACAAAAGGAATCCACTCCAGTAGTTCCATTTACTACCTCTAAAAACATGACACGTAAAAGATAGACGAGTACAAACCGATAAGAAAGCATCTACAATAATTTACATCAACAATTCAAACTTTGAGTCATGGGTTCCAGATCATCTTCCCATTATGCATTCAATAATGCAAAAATGTCATCATCTCCATCATACGGATCTTGAGCATCTTGCTCTGGATTATCTTGATCTGTCGTAGTAGTATCATCTCCAGTTTTTTCTTTTCCTTTTGAGGAGGTCGAGGTCGATGCCTGAGTTGATAAATTTGATTTTTCACCAAATACTCCAGAAAACATAAAAGTAATGATATTTTATCCAAATGTTGGAAAAGCTCTTTAAGTAATGTAGTCTGATTTGAGATGTCATGATTTTTCATAGTCTCTCTGGTTGGTCCTAGAGCAATTACCCCTTGTCGATCATAAACTTTTCATTCTGCAAAGAAGTCCTCTTTTCCTCATCATTTTATTAAAATTTTTCTGATTAAGATAGTAGGGGCAAATTTGATTTCGAACTTTTCTTTAACCATTTCTTGGATTCCATATTCCCATCGTATGATCCAGGAAACATTATAATTTATGACAAATTGAATCATGGCTGTCAATCCATCAAACTGTATATTTGCTTGTTGAAATTTAATTCATATATTTTAACATTTCTCGGAAGAATAGAGGGCATTACCCACCATGAAAAGAAGAAAGTTTTAAACCAAGTAGGGATAGACTGATGAATATTATCTAATTAGAATTTTATCCACCAAGAATGTTTGCGTTGAGAATTCTCGTATATAAGAGTTGTATCCCAGGCCATGATATAATCATGATAATTGAACATATTTGGCATTGCCTGAAAAGTGTTCAATTGCCTAGCTTGACCAAGAGGTAAACACCTATTAGCTGCTGGGATAATTTTCTTTATAATCATTTTAGAAAATGTGAAATCTCTGTTGCGATCCATATGTTGTATTTCAACTGAACCAGTTTCTACTAGGATTGTTTCAAAATAATCTGTAGTTTTTCTTCCCAATATGGGTTGTAAATCTTTAATTAAATAGCTTTGAGCTATATGGATTGGTGATAGACCTTTTAGGTCTTTATCAACAGGACAGCAATTTAGACATCTTGAAATTAAATAGGGATATTTTAATTCTTCTTTTGAACCTTTTAATGCAAATATTGCATTATTATAATAATGAATTTCATATGCAGTAAGATCGTCTGAGAATTCTTTAATAGGGTCAAATTTCTCTTCCTCTGTAGTAGCCATATTAGGCTGGGAAACTGTTGCACCTCTTTTAAAAAGTGGTTTATTCATGGGGTTTTTTCCCGTTGTTGGCCTCTTTAGGATTGTCTTCCAAGGTGGATCCTTGCAAAAATTCTCTAGTTAGAAAATCTAATAAAGAATTAGATTTTCCAGACATATGTTCAATATCAAAAACAAAACATGCTAATATAGCTTGCCATCTAGCAAATATTTGTTTTGATGCTATTACTTTTAACATCTTTTAAAAGAATATCTTTGGCAGATTTGCAATCTACTCTTAATAAAAACTTCTTATTTAAGAGATCACTTTCAAATTTTGTAATATATTTAACAATCGAAAGAATTTCTTTCTTTATTGTAGAATAATTCTTTTGAGTATTATTCCAAGTTCCAGAAGTATATCTGACAAGAATTTCTTTAGATGTATAATCTATTTTTTGTTTAAGTATTCCTCCATATCCAATATCAGAGGCGTCTGTTTCAACAATTTTCAATGCTTCAGGATTTGCAATAGATAAACAAGGGAGTCTTAACTCGTTCTTTTATTTTTTGTATTGCTGAAGTATGACTATTAGTCAATGGTTGAGGATTTTTCTTCAACCTTTGAAATAATAATTTACAATCTTGAGCGAGATCTTTATAAAAATCTCCTATGTAATTAAGACTTCCCAGAAATCTTTGTAATTGATTTATATCAGGGAATTTATCAGCAAAAATAATTGCTCTTTCTATAGGAATCATTATTCCATTTTCAATATAATGTCCTAAAAATTTTATTTTAGTTTGAAAAAGTTTTACCTTTTTCTGATTTACTGCCAATCCAGCTTTTTTAGTTGCTTGAATAAATATATTTAAATGTTTAAAATGTTGATCAATATTATCGGAATATATAAGAACATCATCTATATAAACTATGATATAATCTATATATGAATTATAAATTTCATTCATTATATTTTGAAATTCCATTGGAGTATTTTTTAATCCAAATGGCATTACATTTAATTCATAATGTCCAAATGTTACTGTAAAAGTTGTTTTATATTTATTTTCTTCTTTTAGAAGAATTTGATAAAATCCTGATTTTAAATCAAAAGAAGAAAATACTTTTTCTTTGAATAATCTATTTAATAGATCTCTTTTATTTGATAATGGATGTTTTATCCATTTTAATGCTTTATTAAGCGGTTTATAATTAATAACAAGTCTAGGAGCTCCTCTTTCTATTTCAGCTGCATTTTCTACATAGAAAGCTGGACAACTCCAAGAGCTATTACTTGGTCTAATTAAATCCTTTTTAAGAAGAATATTTATTTCTTCTTTGCAATAACTTAAAAGTCTAGGCCCCATAGCAATAGGCCTTGCTTTTGTAGGAATTTTTTTTATCCTCATTAAAATCATCTGTATAAGGAAGACTAACTTGATGTTTTTTCCTATTCCAAAAGGCATTAGGAACATATGCACATATATCTTTAGAAATAGTTTCTGAAATATTTTTTATTTTTTCTTGAATAAATTTTCTTTAATATTTTTAAAAAGAATTTCATCTTTTAATGAAATAACAAGATTTTCTTTATTAGTTACTTTTATCTTTAAAATATTGTTTTTTCTTTTTAAAAAGAAATCTTTTTCTTTTCTTATCTCTTTTAGGATATTGTATTGATTGAAAACCTATTTTTTCACAAAAGTCGCCGATAATATTTTGGTTTTCTTCTTTTTGCATATCAAGTTGTCTTTTTAACTTGATATCATTGGCAAGAGTTATCCCTTGGGCAGTTATCTTTGCAGATAAATCTCCATAAGTAAGAATGCTCCAATCTATAGAGTTTGTTGGAGATTTAGATTTTAATCTATTTTTAACTCTTTCAGCAAAAAGAACTGAAAGTCCATAAATAAATTTTTCTTTCCAGAAATTTGCAATGCAATCATTTCTGGTTAAGACTTTTGTCATAAACACATCTTTATACCATCTAAATTCAGATAGCATTGGAAATCTCAAATTCATTAATTGCTCTTGAAATCTATCTAATTGAAGCTTATTAGCTCCAATAAAATTTGATAGAATAATATAAATAAGTGTATTAACTGCATCTGACTCTTCTCTTCCATTAAGATCAATTATAGAAGAGTTAATAATTTTATTTTTTGCATCTTTTGAGAGATAAAAATTCCACCAACCTTGAAGTTGGCCAGTAAAACCAGTAATAATGGTTTGAGCAATTTGTCTATCATTATTACCTTATATTTTTGCAGCAAAAGTAGTTTTAATCTGATATTCAGACTTTCCATCAATATTCCATTCAGTAATGGCTTTCCCATTAAACTGAGCATAATTTTTCTTTTCTTCTATTTGTAGATCTATAGGTGTTGCCTTTTTATAAAAAGGTTTTACAATTGATACTTTATGCATTTTATTAATTTGCATCTCATCTTCAAACGAACTTGAAGAACTTTCAAGTTGTTCGTCTTTGGTAATTAACGAAATAGAACCCTTTTCTTTTATGTTAATTTTTTGTAATCGATCTATTAGACTTTCCATAAAATCTTCATCTTTTTTAGAACTTAAAAGAAATTTTTCTTGTTTAAGATTAGAGGAAGGTTTTATCATTAAAGTTTTTGAACATTCTCCACTAGAAATGTCTTTTTTAGATTTTGATAAAATTTCTTCTATTCTAGTAGTTTGATTTCTTAAAGAGTGTAGGGTAAGATTAATAAAATTATTTTGTTGATAGTATGGTCAAAATTACCATTTCCTAACTCATATTTTATAGGAGAGACATATATTTCTTTATTTCTTTTTTTAATCTGTAAAGTCGTAAAGGGGGGATGAATCTCAAAAGATTCTTCACCCGTTTCATGAACATACAATTTATATGTAGATTCAAGAGTATTTATAAAAGAATCATCAAGAGTATTTATAAAAGACTCATCTTTAAAATTTGGAAATATTTATTTCTTGCTGTAAAATAAAATTTTTCTATCCATATGAAAAAATCTAAATTTGATTGAGTTTCTTTAATCCACTCTTCATATCTTGAAGAATATAGATTTTGTTGTTTTGAGTTTAAACAACTAGAAAACCATTTTTTCTTATCTTTATTTTTAATTTTTTCTAAACTTTTCTGAATAAAAATATGATTACTAATAACCATAACATTATAACCCATATCAGAAAAAGTAGGAGAATTTTCTATTATTAACAGAATAACTTCTTTGAAATCGAGAAGTACTAGATTCAGGAAGATCAACCTTATATTCTGGTTGAGATATATTATCATTAGTCTTTTGAAGACCTGATACACTAATCTTTTCAAAATCAGATATGGAAGAAGTAGAATTTCTACTTTCTTCTGGGAGTTTAATTCGTAAATGTCTTTGGGATGAGAATATTATTTCAACATCACCATCTACATATTGAACTATACTTTCTAGTTTTCTAGATTCTTCTTTAATTGTAGGAGCAATATTCTCCATTTTCCAGATTTCTGGCAAAGTAAATTGATTCCAATTTATTGTTTTGGGAATCATGATATTACTTTTATTAATATCAGCTATAAAGAGTGTAGTTTCACCTCCTTTTGAACTAATTTGATTAGTATTAATTCTAAAATTAGAAATAGTTGAATTCATTACTTTATAACAAATTCTATATAATCGAACAACATTTTCTGTTCCATCTATCATATCGAAGCCTTCAGTCTCTATATTTAATGTAAGGGCTTTCATGATATTTGGATCAGAAAGAGAGTTCGGAAAATTAAGAAAACAGCTAAAATGTATTGGTCCTTCACATAATGAGGACTCTACTATTCCTTATAAGGATTCTTCAAATTTGTTGTGCCTAAGGAAGAAGTATTTAATCCTAATCTAGTGAGCGGTTTTAAACCTACTTGAATCATACCTAGATGCATAAATCTATAAGATTTCATATGAATATTTATAAGATTTTGAGATAACAGACTGAAAGAATCATAACCTCCTTTTAGAGGAATAGCTTCTTCTGTAGTTTTAATTATATAATCAGATTTAAATTTAAATCCATTAGATCTATATATCTTCGTATTAGAAGATACTGGTAATTTCCACTTTTGAATATTCTTTTCAAAATTTTCAGAAATATTTAATTCTTTATTCTTAGTATTACTATTTGAAGATTTATTTTTTGTAAAAGATCTTATTATTTTATCCATTAAGAATTAAGTAGATATTGTCAAGGATTTACACCAACCTTACCTTTTGGCTTTACAGGCTTTACGGAACCCGACTTAAGGATTTCTCCTGGGTAGAGCCACCTTCTTCTTTATAAGATAAAAGAATAAGATACATTACAAAAATAAAACTTTATTGAAGTCTGCCTATAAGGAACAACCTTGATAAAGGTTCGAAGTAAAATTTAGTCTTCAAATCTTCAACTTTAAGCAGCAAGTTGTGAACCCTGCTTCTCGTATGCCTTTAAGGTCTAAATGTGGATATATAAACCACTGTTTGTAAATAGGATTGATTTCGGGATATTTGAGTTTTTATTAACTTAATTTTCTTTTTTAGTATTAAAAGATAATTAGCAGATGGCATGATATAATCGAAATGTGGATCATAAATATAATCATAAGATATATACTTACATGATTTTGCAGAAATATGAGAATAAAACTTGAGAGAGAATGCTTCGAAATAATAGACTTTGTATTCAGAAAGAGAATATAGTATTTTTGGTGTGTGGATTACAAAGGGAATCCACTCCTTTAAAAAACTTAAACAGTAGTTCCACTTACTACCTCTAAAAACATGACACGTACAAACCGATAAGAAAGCATCTACAATAATTTACATCAACAATTCAAACTTTGAGTCATGGGTTCCAGATCATCTTCCCATTATGCATTCAATAATGCAAAAATGTCATCATCTCCATCATACGGATCTTGAGCATCTTGCTCTGGATTATCATGATCTGTCATCGGAGTATCATCTTCAGTCTTTTCTTTTCCTTTTGAGGAAGTCGAGGTCGATGCCTGAGTTGATAAATAGTGCAACAGTTTCCCAGCCTAATATGGCTACTACAGAGGAAGAGAAATTTGACCCTATTAAAGAATTCTCAGACGATCCTACTGCATATGAAATTCATTATTATAATAATGCAATATTTGCATTAAAAGGTTCAAAAGAAGAATTAAAATATCCCTACTTAATTTCAGGATGTCTAAATTGCTGTCCTGTTGATAAAGACCTAAAAGGTCTATCAGCCATCCATATAGCTCAAAGCTATTTAATTAAAGATTTACAACCCATATTGGGAAGAAAAACTAGAGATTATTTTGAAACAATTCTAGTAGAAACTGGTTCAGTTGAAATACAACATATGGATCGCAACAAAGATTTCGCATTTTCTAAAATGATTATAAAGAAAGTTATCCCGGCAGCTAATTGGGGTTTACCTCTTGGTCAACCTTGGCAATTGAACACTTTTCAGGCAATGCCAAATATGTTCAATTATCATGATTATATCATGGCCTGAGATACAACTCTTATATACGAGAATTCTCAACGCAAACATTCTTGGTGGATAAAATTCCAATTAGATGATATTAATCAGTTTATCCCTACTTGGTTTAAAACTTTCTTCTTTTCATAGCGGGTAATGCCCTCTATTCTTCTGAGAAATGTTAAAAATATATGGATTAAATTTCAACAAGCAAATATACAATTTGATGGATTGACAGCCATAATTCAATTTGCCATAAATTATAATGTTCTCTGGATCATACGATGGGAATATGGACTCCAAGTAATGGTTAAAGAAAAGTTCGAAACCAAATTCGCCCCTACTATCTTAATCTTAAAAATTTTAATAAGTGGGGAAAAGAGGACTTCTTTGCAGAAGGAAAAGTTTATGATCGACAAGGGGTAATTGCTTTAGAACCATCCAGAGAGACTATGAAAAATTTAAATCATGACATCCCAAATCAGACTACATTACTTAAAGAGATTTTCCAACATTTGGATAAAAATACCATTACTTCTATGTTTTCTGGAGTATTTGGTGAAAAATCAAATTTATCAACTCAGGCATCGACCTCCTCAAAAGGAAAAGAAAAGACTGAAGATGATACTCCGATGAAAGATCAAGATAATCTAGAGCAAGATGCTCAAGATCCGTATGATGGAGATGATGACATTTTTGCATTATTGAATGCATAATGGGAAGATGATCTGGAACCCATGACTCAAAGTTCGAATTGTTGATGTAAATTATTATAGATGCTTTCTCATCGATTTGTACATGTCTATCTTTTACGTGTCATGTTTTTAGAGGTAGTAAGTGGAACTACTGTTTAAGTTTTTAGTCTATTTAAAGGAGTGGATTAAAAATATTATTTTCTCTTTCTGAATACAAAGTCTATTATTTCGAAGCATTCTCTCTCAACTTCTATTCTCATATTTATGCAAAATCATGTAAGTATATGTCTTATGATTATATTTATGATCCACCTTTCGATTATATCATGTCATCTGCTAATTATCTTTTAATATTAAAAAAGAAAATTAAGTTAATAAAAACTCAAATTGAGTGTCTCGAAAATCGATTAAAAGATCACGAAATCAATCCTCTTTACAAACAGTGGTTTATATATCCACATTTAGAAAGATCTAAACTTTGTGTTTTAAATATTTTCAGTCTAATCTCAAAATAATAGTTTGTTCGGGTCTCGTGGCGTTGTGGTGATTCAAAAGACACTTTGGAGGGGAGTGCTCTACCTATTCTATTGCAGCCTTATGCTTTAGACATTTGATGACTCTTTCTGAGTGGGAGTAGTATTGTTCGCTGGGTGTTAGAATTGGAAAATGAGTCATGTTTTAGTGGGTGGGGGTTCATACTTTCAAATCAGTTATCCAGAGAACGGGATTCAAATTTCGTTTCCCTAGTCGATTCATATTCAATAAAGAACCCAACGACAAAGCAATTCCATGTGCACTGTAATTTAGGTTGGTCGACGTCTTCAACTTACTCTCCGGCCTTCTAGATTGTGTATTTTCTCTACCCATTAGAATTTTCATTTAAATCTTTGTCATATCCATAGCCCACATGCCTTAAAGGCTTGCCTGCTGTTGTTGTGAAAAGAAGAGGTGAGGATCAGTAGTAACCGCAAGTGCGTAGCAAGAAAACGAGTCCTATGAGATAGATAAGGGGCTGAGAAGTTTTGGATCAATAATGAGTAGAGCTGTTGCCTGTGGCTATATGTATGCTGGTTGAAATGGCTAGTTGCTGTTTGGATCTAGTAGGATTTTTTATTAATTTTGATGCTGATGTTTTATCCTAAATCAATCAGTTAGTTTCCAATTCGTGCTTGAGGTAGCATAAATCTTATTGGAATCCCATTTCTTTGAGGTAGCATGTTTCACGCTTGCAATGTGCAACGATATTGATCTGTGATGCATCGAGTCTCTGATGTGGTCCAACTGTTGCTTGCGGCAATATTTTTTTCTTTTGTTTCGCATGCTCTATAAAAAAGATTTTTGTGCATTTAGATGTTCATTGGGGATGGAGCAAAACTTGTTCGTGATGCTTTTCAACTTGCCAAAGAAACGTCTCCTTGTATCATTTTTATTGATGAGATTGATGCAATTGGTACAAAGCGTTTTGATAGGTAAGCACATACTTTCCCAGTAAATGTTCCATGATTTTGTATTCTGCACTCCTAACTGTTTGGGTTTTAAGGTTCTTGAGGGCTATGATGCAGTGTTGGTTACACTCACAAATTATGTGATATTCTGCAGTGAAGTTAGTGGGGATAGAGAAGTGCAGAGGACTATGTTAGAATTGCTGAATCAGCTTGATGGTTTTAGCAGTGACGAGAGTATAAAGGTTTCTACTCTACCACTTTCATTTCCTCGCTTTCATTTTACTTTGCTTTCCTTCATTTACTTTGTGATTAATAAAATCAGTCTGAAGCTTCTGACATTGAATTTGTTTACTGCATTATGATTTTTGTCTATGTTACTTATTTTGGCGTGCAACACTTTTTATTATTCAGGTGATTGCAGCAACAAATCGAGCTGATATCTTAGATCCTGCCTTAATGCGGTCTGGTCGGTTGGATCGAAAAATTGAATTTCCCCATCCTACCGAGGAAGCTAGGGCTCGCATTTTGCAGGTTTACCATCCGACTTGGGAACTTTTTTTTTTTTTGCGTTTGAGTGTATCTTGCTAATATTGGGTGGGCTTGTATATTCGATTTCTTCTTTACCAATATGATACTTTGTTTTCAGAAATTCTAACTTATGGGTTATTATCTTGTCATAGATTCACTCTAGAAAGATGAATGTCCATCCAGGTGTCAATTTTGAGGAGCTTGCTCGCTCAACTGATGACTTCAATGGGGCACAACTCAAAGCTGTTTGTGTGGAAGCGGGCATGTTGGCCCTTCGTCGTGATGCCACTGAGGTAATAATATTTGATTTTATTTGTTAAGTGTTTTTTCCTGATTTTTCCCACATATTTTTTCATTGTAAACTAAGCACACCGTTAACACTGCAACAAGTCAATAAGTTCAGAGTTTCTAAGAAACATAGGAAAAGAATCAACTAGAAGATGTGCCAGTTTAATTCATTTTTATCAGCCAACAGTTTTTTAGATGTAGCGGTGGCCCGTTCAATTTTCTTGCATCTTGTATCTAAATTGGTCAAGATAAACTAACATTTTCTAGTTTTCGATTTATTCACGTGTTTCATCTATTTTCCAGGTTAACCATGAAGATTTTAATGAAGGTATAATCCAAGTTCAAGCCAAAAAGAAAGCCAGCCTAAATTACTATGCCTAGACTTTAAACATGGTATAGTGTCAAGCTTTTTTGGGTGCAAGCTTGGGAAAGGAAAAACAACGTTCCAACATCGAATTAATCCCTGGTCCAAGGCACGAATTACGAAGTTGTCTCATGTCGTCACTAACCGGCTCTTTTTTTTTCTATCACAGCGGTGAGTATGTGATTGTTTTTGTTCCTGTGCTCCAGGATGATGTATGAGGGTTTATTCTTCTTAAAGTGGGTTGAATGCGAGTAGATTCGATCATATTGTTCACCACAGCCCTTTAAAGCTAGGTTGTGGCATGAATTTTTACGGCTTACTAGTGAATCTTGATCTGGATTTAGAAGACATCATATTCAGAATATGGAATGAATGAAGAAGTTTTTAATAAACCACCTGACCCATATGAAGTTATCTCCAGTGTTCGATCGGATCAAGGAAGATATGGGCTGTTATTTTCGAAAAATAAAGTGAGATTCAAATTGTTTGGCTCCTCTCGAATTTACTTATTATTTATCTTATAATAATTTGTTTTCGATAGGAGTAGTGGATGTCAAATTTCAGTTATAATATGTTTTGACAAACTAAGGTGAATGAGTGAGGCTAAGCTAAGGGTTATGGTATTAAAAGACAAAAATTTGTGCGAGACAGTATCATGGATCGTCTTTGTAAGATGGATCTCTTATTTGGGTCACCCATGAAAATCTATAACTTTTTATGTTAAGAGTATTATTTTTTATTGTGAATATGGGTAGGTTTGACCCGTCTCATAGATTATGATCCGTGAGACGGTCTCATATGAGATATACTCGTATTAAAATGATATTGTGTATTTCTGGTTATATTTTAGTTGATGATACTAATATACTAATATTTTGTGTTTTTTAGTTTAAATATATTTTAATTAATTTTAAAACTATAAATTTAATTTAATATATATTTTTTAAAATCCAATGATATTGACCTCAAGCCCAAAATAATCTGGTACCTAAAAATTATTTTACGGGTAAATTACAAAAAAATCTCTAACTCAAGTTTCACTGTTGGATTTTCTTCATAGGACATAAAATTTAGTTTGAACTCTTAATTTTAATTTAAGTGAACAAAAATATATTTGATTTTATAAATGAGTCAAAAATGATATCATAGTCGAGATAAAATTATTTCAAACATACACTGTTATTATTAATATATATTAAATGTTTGAGAATGAGATTTTTCTCAAAAATTATGGATTTGAACAAATGTTCCAGATTAAATTTTTACAGAATTTATTCCAATATTTTGAATATTTAAAAGAATAGCTAACCAAGATTAGACACAAAGAATAAATAGGAACACAATATAATCCTATGATAAACTTATGATTCAGTGCAATAGGTTCCTAGAAATATTCTCTTCTAAACTCTCCGGAGATCTTAGAGAAGTCCAAAAGACGATACAAAACTATGATAATCAATTATACTATCATCATCCTTTGGTATCAAATCCCTTATACACCAAAGAGGCAAGCCCAAGGTAATACCAAAGTCTTTAACCGACGAAGAAAAAATTATCAATCTGCTCAAATTTGTCTCAAAAAAGAAATTAAGCTGATGATAGAAATCATTGGTCTAGAAGATCTTCAAAACCTTGCAGGGGCTTTTGCGAATTTTAAGGTCGCAAATATGAAGTTGAATAAAACAGATGGTGAATCTCCCTAAATAACTTGGTCATATTCCGATGAACCAACAAGAAAAAGCGTGGGATCTAATAATAGAAATATGAGAGACCTCAAATAGATTGTCAAGTAGGTGGAGAAGCACACTTAGCGAGAACAAAATCAAGCAGAAGTCAAATTTCCTTGAAACAAACACCCTACGGGAAGTCCGTTTTAGAAACAATACATCTTTATGGTGTTATTTTTAAAAACAGAGAATATCTCATAGATGAATGGACATCAACTTTGAGAATCATAACATGAACACTTAATTTCAATAAAGAATGGTTCATTAAACTTGTATAAATGAGTCTGATGGGATTTTATAGTTTTGAATTACATGACAGTTGTTTAGTGGATAAATATACTATGTTATTTATTAAATATAGATGGAATTCAGGGGTCGAATAAAATATTGCAATGCAATTTTTTTCTCTAAAATTCCAAGTCCCTAGAGAGAAATGCTAATTAAGGAATATTTCTCTTGCAATCCAGATACTTTGACACGAATGACCTCTATTCTCAATGTAAAATTGTCATAATCGTGTCATATGACAGCATTACAAAATAATTATAAAGATCAGGGAGAATTAATAAACATATTCATTATTTTGTAAAGAAAATGATCTTCCAACAATCATTGGAAGTAAGCCGCAAAGGCAGAAAAAAAAAGATCTTTAGATCTCATCCTTATGTCAGAAGTGGAAGAAGGCGAAGCAGTTCTTGGAAACCAAAAACAGTATGTACTAGATAAAAAGCCAAATCTTACAAATCTAGGCAAATAAATGGACCGTCAAGAATTAAGATGTCATCCCACACATTAAACTTATCTCGAAGCACGTGACATACACTAAAAAATAAATCTTTCAGAAGAGCTCAAACCTGAGCAAGTGAAAGTTTTAAATATTGTATTTGCTGGACATATAGAGAAAGGTGTCATATTTCTACCAACTGTCCATAAAGAGAATAAAACGCTTCGAACCAACTCCGAGTATTTAAGAAGCAGTTTATTACCAAGACTAGAGTACATATGAAGAGAAAAAATCCCGAGTCAAGAAGAATCTGACTGAAGATGAGGTGTTTCGACACAGAACAGATGAAAAATTGTTTAGTTTCTTTAGTCAGACACCAATATATCATAACATGGTCCTAAAAATAATGCAAAAAAATTGTAGGAATAATTTACCCTATAATTTTCTACAACTTGGCAGATCAATATTTCAGTTGAGCGTTAACATTACATTAAAATCTCAAGAAAAAAGGCTGATGAGAATATACCACATTCTATAACTTATCAAATTTCATATGATCGATATAATACACATCACACGGAATTAGAAATGAGTTTATTGAAATACCAGAAATATTTGAAAAAATTTCTCAGGTAATTTATCCAAAAAGAATCGCGTTTCTTTTAATACAAGAAACAGATATCCAGATCTATGAAAAATTGATTCTACAAAGAAATAAATGTCTTAGACTGAAATCGAGAAGACTATATTTTCAAGGAGACAAAATATTAATTCACTCGTAGGAAAAATACACATGTCCAGGAATCCTAGGAAGAACTAAAATCCTTCAGACAAAAGGAAATCTAAGATGTCCAGAAAGGTAGAAAGAAGTCGAAATAGTATTTGATATTACAAGACAAAGAAATTAATTTTCTTATAATATTATATACTATTTGGAACAACCTATGATAGAACTTACCAATGAACGATCAATATCAGTGAATTAAAAGTTCTTATCAAAGGAATCCTAGGAAAAGAACTTAGATCAATTGGTACTTGGGCTAGAGTTTTTAGAGGAAAAGACATTGAAAATGTCTAGAGAATTGAATGAAATTTATGGCAGATGATAGAATGTCTAAAATCCAATGACCACGAGGCTATTCTTGATATACATCCCAGTGAAAATATAAGACATAATATTTTGTTGCTTATATTGATTCCGGAGTTGGAATCTGTACAAGAAAGGATGAGTTTTTCCAAAAATATTTTTAAGAAGAATTACCTCAGATTGTTAGATGAGATTTCTCCAAGTGAATCTTAATGTTATGTAAAGTGAGATGACGTAAATATTAATCGGATGTACTAGAAAAACACCTTGGTACAAGGTGAAAACACCATCGATTTATTTTCATGATACATGAGCAGAAATTTTGCTAGAAAATAATTTATTGCAAATGTTAAATCATAAGCACAGGAAAATGAGACTATAAGATTAATGTTCACAACACCATGTGATCACAATGTCATAATATAGATACTAAGAAAGACATTTTTACATAAAATTGTCAATCCAGTTTCGCAGAAAGCGTTGTGATTAGGAAAAACTTCTGAACCCAAAAATGTAGAATTCTGGAAGGTTTGGAGAAAAAAATACTTCAATTTAGAGAATAACAAGACCTCCAACTGAAATAAATATAATTCCTCAAAATAACTTTATATCAGAAGGATGTAGAGTTCGAATCAAAAGTTTCCCGAGAACTTGTCAAGAAAATGATCAAATCAAACTACAATGAAGATCTTTTGGCATAGTGGGACATAAACCAACTCCAAGTCAGCCTTAAAATTAAGGAAGTCAATGAATTTGAGATCGTCATATGTAAGAATTTCCCAATGAACATAGTAAATCAAAAGGATATCCATATTATTATCAAGGAATATTTAAGCATTGGTTTAACCAAAGCATGAATATCAACATATAGTAGTCCATGTTTTCCGGTAAGAAATCGTGATAAAATAAAAAAGAACAAACTAATATTAGTAATTAATTATCAATAAATTATTACATTCTGGAGTTTGATGAGTCTTTTATTCCTATAAAAAATAGTTAATCAGTTGTATACGTAACTCCAAAATATGCTCTAAATTCGGTTTAAATTCGGAATCTATCAAATTCAAATTAAGGAAGGAAACAAGAAATTCACAGCGTTTTCCACACCACAAGATCACTATATTTGAGAAGTATTACTAATGAGATTGACTAATTCACCCCTGATATTTCAAATAAAGATGGATAATTTATTTAAAGATTATTTTAGATTTATATTTGTTTATAATGATGATGTTTTAATGAAATCTGAAAATATGGAATAATATATTAACAATTGAGATATTTTTTCTAAGGTGTGTAAAAAAGAAGGACTTGTTTTATTGGAAAAGAAGACAACCATGACAACAAGAAAATTGAATTTCTTGGAATAAAAACCGATGAGTCGGGAATAATTATGCGAGAACACATTGTGGAAAATGTGGAGATTTTTCCAGAAAAACTCGAAGACAAGAGACAACTTCAAAATTTTTTAGGAGTTGTTAACTTTGCTAGAATGTTCACAAAAAATTAGCAAAACAATGGAAAGTGCTTAGTTCATTACTAAAGAATGATGCATGATTCTTATGGATAGAAGAACACACAAAATGATTAAGCCAATTAAAAGAAATTAACAAAATATTCTAAAAATGGTTATTCCTCAAGATGAATATTATTAGTATTATATATAGATGTCTGTGATCACTGGTAGGCAGCGGTTCTAACAAATCTCACAGAAAATAGAGAAAGAAGGGAAATACAATTTCCATATTAAATTTATTTCTCAAGATAATTCTTCCTTGTTGATATGATATTTAATATTTAATTATGGTTTTGCCTTTCTAGATAATTATATAAAGATTTTATTGTGATATAATTTCTTCCTTAAATTTAATTTCATATTGATAAGATTATGTGGAATATTTGATTTTACCTTTCTAGATATTATCTTTATGATAAAGATCTTCTAGATATAATATTTATGATAATGATTTACATGATATAGTATTATTGATTTTGTTTCTAATAGAATTCTTGTTTGCCATATCTTATAGATTTCTTTATGGAAGATAAACCCTAGAAGAGATCAAAGCTATAAATAAGAGGTGATCAACGTGAGGTGATTGAGGGCGAATAGAGAGAATAGTGTAGAGAGAAGAGAAAAATTCAAAGAGTTCACGCGTAGGAGTTTTCGTGGAGAAGATTTTTGTGAAGGTGATTTTTGTGGAGATAGTTTTTCGTGAAGGTGATTTTCGTGGGAGTTTTTCGTGGGAGATTTTCGTGGTGCTCTCTTCTCTCAATCATACACACTTACACGCACGTGTGCACACTGTGAAAAATTCAGAGAAATAATCCTTCGAGGGACGTGCTGTTTTGAAGAGTACATATACCAAGTGTTGCCTTGAATGTTGGGAATATCTGCAGACAACATCCGTAATGAAGTTGGCTGAAGATCGTTTTTGTTACTCCAGTCTTTTGGCTCACGTTTTTAGCTTTCGTGATTAAGTTTTTTATTCTGGTTATTTGTTTTAGAAAGCATTTGTTTTCTCAACTTGTTGAGGAAATTGATTTTTGTGAAAATCACTACTGATAGGTTTTTGTGTAAATGATTTGGTTTTCTAGTTATTTATTTTTTTGCCATAAGGCACCGCACAAGTATTTATACTTGTGCAAATTTAATCTCGTCCATCTGTTTATGTTAAGTGAATTTGTGTTACAAAATATAATATTCCGCTGCATATTGTCCGAGATGTTGTAACATCTGGAACAACATTTAATTCTGGTAAAACACAAATTCTTTGTTTTACATCCTATACTGATATTTTTATTATTTACTAGTATATGTCGAACAAAATTCCTTACAGAGAACAATCATGCATGTATTGCAGTGAACTACTCTTTCGCTTCATCAAGTTGAGAAGACCAGACATGAAAATTCAGAAGTTCATCAAGGATCATCTGGAGAATGAAACACATTGTCTCACCACTCACTAAAGACGGCATTTCCACTGAACGAGCATTAATATTATGTGTCTGTTTCATACAGATAGACAGAGTCAATGTTCCATTTAAGTTTTATCAAAATTATGTAAAAGAATCATTTATGTTAAATACAATGGTAGGAAACTACAAGATTTTGCAGAAGAAATATTTGAAAAGAAAATAAATCTTCTGTGTAACAACAAGTTGCCAAGGAGTAAAGAGAATCGTCAAAAATTCTACAATATGGCTAATGTGGGAAGATGGTCAAAAAGAATCTTCCCAGAGTTCCCAAACCAGAGAGAGCCAGAATTCGGAAAAGGTTTTCAGTCCTAATCTAACCAAAAATATAATGTGGAGAAAAATCCAAGTAGTAAAGGTCCACACAAATCACGTTTTTATGGGGAACATACAAAAGAAAAAGATTATCCGACAAAGGTAAAGAAGGATGTGATCCAACCACTCCATAGTGGGATGGACAATTCAATCATGACAACATGACATACCATTATCTAGTGGTACACAAACTAAAAGTATTAAAGTAGATACCCTGCAAGCCAACAGTTGGCTAGGGAATTTATTGACTCAAATAAAATAAACAATCTTTATTTTAATATAATTTAACTTTTAATGGTTTCGTTATACTTTATCTGTATACCCATGCAATTAGCATAGATAAAGTCCTTGATTATGCTTTAATACAAATGAATCGTAATTCGATGTTGAAAATCATTTAAACACTGCATATTCTAAATTCGTTCCTAGTCGATTCAGCCGCCTAAAACATGGATAAAGGTCGCTTGAGCTCGAGACTAGCATAAGTGATGTTGTGTACTGCGTTTCTTGGTAAGGTCATGGAGATGTCCAAACATGCATATGGGTAGTCATATGATGATTATACCAAACAACCCTCCCTCGGACTTTCCAAGTGGTTATCATTAATCTAGAGGATAAGTTCGTGGTTATGATTGTACACAATTAGTCCTTATGACCCGGGACAACACTAAGGCTCTATATGCTAGGGCTCTGCTTTGACTCGTTTACCGGCTCCAGGAGAGTCATCAGGTGGCAAGGTTGGGTATAGTTGCAACACATATAGGAGCCAGTGTATTGTAGTCGGGGATTCACCGCTCACCTACGGGTGTGGATATCCTATGTGATCTGATGAAATAATAGTGCGTGGAATCTCTGGCCAGAGTATGAGATGTACATTAGAGAAGGAGTTCTCCAATGGTACATGCAATGCCACTATTTATTGTTATCACATAGTTATCGAATTAACATGTAACCCTCGATGTACCAATGGTTGCAGATTCGATCGGGATATATGAGATGATGGGACTGTACTGTACGTTAATCATAATAGATTGGTTCTTGCAGGCACTATCAGTGATACCTAGGGGATCATGGGGCGATACTACTAGACGCTCTTACCATGACCCGATGGGTGCAATCATAAATGAGTTCTGACATTCTTGATCAAGGTGTTGATGAAAAGAATGGGGCTAACTAGGGTAAGCCCGAATAAAGGATTATGTCCTGAATCACAAAGAGTTTTGAACCCACGGCTAGCTGTATCCCTGAACCATTGAGGGTCACACAAGCACTGGATCGTTTGTTCTCGTTGAGAGAATAAATTCAATAAATTGAATTTATATTATATAGTAAATTCAAGGAGTTGAATTTATGATAATTAAATTTTGAGAGAATAAATTCAAGGAGTTGAATTTATAAAATTTGAGAATTTAATTTATTAAACTCAAATGTTGGTTTTATTATATATTAAATTTTGGAGGTGATATAAATTCAAGGAGTTGAATTTATAATTTAAATAATAAATTCAAATGTTGAATTTATAATGAATTTAATTATTTAAGCTCAAAAGTTGAGTTGATTAAATATTAAATTAAAATTAGCGGGAAGTATATTTATGGGCTTGTAGGAGTACAAGTCCAATATACTTAATAATTAAAGTTTAATGAACTTGAATTAAATTAATTAAACTAGTTGGACTAGCCTAATTAATTAATAAAGCTCATTAAAGTTAATTATATGTATTAGATAATGGGTTAAATATAAATAAGTGAGATGTCAAAACCCTAGCCACCACCACAACCATTTTTTCGAGAACATCTCTTCCAAAAAAAAAAAAAAACGGCCACCTCCTTTTGAGAAATATTTTTGAGCCGTCTCTCAAATAATTTTCTCCTACGTAAAATCTCTTCCAAATTTACAACTGCAATTTGAAAGAGGATCAAACTATTCAGTCGTGGACTTGATTAGAAGAAAAGAAAGGAGTCTATTGAAGAAATTTCGTAGGGATTCATCAAAATCTAGATCTGTAATACCGGATCAGTTGGATCCACGTGATTAATTCACAAAGGTATAATTTTCTGACATCCTATGAATGTTTATGATAAAACCATACGAGTGCCGAAAGCAAAACATATTTTGATTGTCAAAATAAATAAATTTGTTAAAACTTCCGCTGCATTTGGGCGTGTAGAAAACCCAGATCCAACAGTGGTATCAGAGCCAAAGTTTTTTTCTAAATCGTATGGTTTTTTATTGAATAATTTATTTCTAACCACACAAAAAGTTTTTTCAGAAAATTGTAGCACCATTAAAATTATTTTTTACAGAACTGCTCCGGTCAGGGCTCCGCACAGCGCGCGCCCGCTATGCGGAGCGTCCGTACAGGGCACGCCGGATGTACGGACCTCCGCACAGCGCGCGCCGGATGCGTGCGCGCGGCGTGCGGAACGTCTGCACGCGGCCGCCGTGCGCGCCGCGCGCAGGGCTGCCCGCACTGCCCGAAACGTTCGGGCAGCGGGCGGCAGCGAGGACAGCTGCCCGGGATCGTCTCGGGAAGCATGATGGATGATGGGCTTGAATTGTTTGGGCCTAGGGTGCAATTTTTTGATTTTTCAAATTTTTGGGCAAAATTGATATTTTTGAAAATTGGTTAATTATTTATTTTGGAAAATTGATTTTTAGAAAATTAATAATTTTCTTCTGAAATAAATAATTAGAATATGATTTTAATTATTTATGGTAAAAATGAGTTTTACAAGAAATCAATTATTATTTATTTAATTGGTAATGAAGAAATAAAGTGGTTTATTTAAATAATTAAATTCTTTAATAATTGTGGTGGTTAGTGATAAATTATTAGATATATAATTTATCAATTAATTAAATTGTTTAATTAAATTGAGGTTAATATTTGATATTAAATGCATGAAGGATGATCGAGAGCATTGACCATTGTATTAGGTGTATGTTAGGTTATTTTACTGTATTTATTCATTTTGTTAATATTTGATATTATTAAAGTGGGTCTGGTTTATGGCCCGTTCCCACCCCATAAGATGTATCCCTTATGTGCCATGGCTATTTAAATGTAATTATTAGAAATAGTGGGAGATCAAGACTGGAAGATGGTGACCCCGATGAACGAAATGAAGACATGTAAAATATTGGAAGCTATTGTAATAGTTGCATTTGCATCCCTGCAATTGAATTCTACCTTTTAGAAATTATAATTGGCTGATATTATTCGGGATTATAATTGGTTAATTGGACTCTACGTGCCCACTAAGGAAATACGATTTCTTTTTTTCATCAGAGGGTGATGGAAATGTCAAAATAGTGGGAGGGAATTTATAAAATAAAAAATCCATATTTTATATCTTAAAATTATTTTAAAATAATCAGCAACTATATTCTGTTTTCATATCAGTATATTTTCGATTTCGTCACATAATCTAATTTTGTTATTAACAAGCTAACCGAATTTAATTTTCAAGACTGGTTGGGAAAATTGTTCTAAATTCGGAGAAAATGACATACACACTAATATCAGTCCTGCTGAACTGACAAAGCATGCAAGATGGTAGGACCATAGTATACAAGCTAAAGTGTAACATGCTCGCTTCTATTCTTCTTCTATAGAAAAGTCTCTCTTTATTCTTCAATTCCTATCTCGTGGATTTCCCCTCTTCTTATGAGCATGAAAGCAGGAGACTCTTTCTTATTCTTAGTGAAGCTTGCCCCTTAGGGATCATGCACGTGCTTTTTTGAATCAGAAAGAGCCATTTACCCTTGATCCGAGATCCACATCCACTACCTTAGCCTTAGGCCCGAATTCGCAGTTGATTGAACAAGAGCAATCAACCTTTCTGAAAGACGACTTGGGAGTTGGTCTTTCTTCTTACCCTTTAGCTATTCTATTCTTCCCATCGATCGAAGATGGCACGTGGGAAGCCGTTCAAAGGACTTTCTGCTTTATCTTTCAATCACATGTTGATGAAAAAAGATTTTCCCATGACCTATTCAATTCAATAAACGTGTATTCACTCGATTGAGGGGGATAGCCTTTTTTTTAATGTCAAATGAACTGTAGGGAAAGTTTGAGGAAATGTTGAATGGTGCTGACATTCGAATACACATGCAAGAGTTGCATGATGCATGAAACTCGTAGAGTGATGCACATCACTTTTAAAAGCTCATGACTACACAAATGCAAGATGAGGTTTTGGCACATGAGCGTGGTGTACATATGATTGGGTTTAATGAGAAAGTGGTGGGCCTGGAATATGTGATTCCTAACGAGTTACTAGATAACATCAATTTTTTGTCTTTCTCTTCCTCATTTGACGGGGTTATGGTGATTTGAATAAGATAGATGATAGCCTTGAAGAGCTAGTCAATATACTTATGACTTAAGAGATCACCATAAAATAAGAAAAATTATTGTTTTTATAATGGGCATTTTCGTCGGACGAAAAATGACCCACAAGATAAGGGAAAGAAATGTTCTGCTCCTCACAAGAAAAACAATCCCAATAAGAGGCAAACTCTGAAAGACACTTAAAAGGCCTACAAAGCCCGATAAGTTAGAACATATTTATTTCACTGCAAGACGTCCGGACATAAGAAATTATATGCGCCAGAAATGTTCTGGAAATGATAAGTGAATGTCAAAGTAAACATTATTTCAACAACAAACAAAAGAAAGTTAGATGATCCAAATCCCACATAACTATGGCATGCTAGACTATGTCACATTTCCCAAAGAATGACGCACAAACTAGTGGGAGAAGACATGTTTGATTTGTAAGACATAAATTCTCTACCTACTTGTAAATCTTGTCTAAAAGAAAAAAAAAATGACAAAGGCTCCATTCGATGGAAACGTGGAACGTGCGTAGGGTCTATTGGATTTGATCCACACAGAAATTTGTGGCCCGCTAAGTGTTAGCACAGAATATGGACAATCCTACTTCATTACCTTTACTGATGACCATTCGAGGTATGGGTATGTTTATGAAACACAAATCTGAAGCATTTGAAAGGTTCAAAGAATTCAGATCTGAAGTAGGAAATTAGCTAGAAAGGAGTATTAAGACACTTCGATCTGATCGAGATGGAGAATACTTGAGTGCTGAATTTTGGGTTATCTAAAAGAGAATGAGATTCTCTCACAGTAAACTCCACCAGCAACACCAAAATTGAATGGTGTTTCTGAACATCGAAATCGAACCTTGATGGACATGGTTTGATCCATGATGGGATTCACTGAATTGCCTACATCGTTTTGAGGCTTTGCGCTTCAAACTGCGGCAATGTTGTTGAATAATGTCCATACTAAAGCAGTTGATAAAACACCATATGAGATATGGAAGGGAAAAACTCCCAAATATTCTTACGAGAGAAAATGTGGATGTCCTGCTTACGTGAAGCAGACAGCGAGAGACAAATTGGATAGTAGATCCACTTTGTGCTACTTTGTAGGATATCCAAAGAATTCTGTTGGATATTATTTCTATCATCCCAATGAAGCAAAATGTTTGTTTCAAGAAATGATACTTTTTTGGAAAAGGAATTTCTATTAGATAGAATAGGCAAGATGATAGAACTTGAAGAAATTCAAGATACTCCCTCAACTATATAAGTTGAACCCATTTCCCAACAACCAGTAGTTGAAGTACAAGCTCCTAGAAGGTCTGATAGGGTTATTAGACCACCTGCAAGATATACGCTTCTTCATGAACAAAGCCTTGATGAGCATTGTGTTGGATGTGATCCAATGAATTTTAAAGAAGCAATATCTGATACTGATTCAACCAAATGGCTTGAAGCAATGCAGTCAGAAATGTACTCTATGTACTCAAACTAAGTCTGGACATTGGTGGATCAACCTGAGGGAATCGTTCCCATAGGATGCAAATGGATCTACAAAAAAAATCTGGGGCGGATGGGAAGGTAATGACCTTCAAAGTAAGACTGGTTACAAAAAGTTATACTCAAAGACAAGGAGTTGACTATGAGGAAACTTTTTCACCAGTTGCTATGTTTAAGTCCATTAGAATACTACTAGCCATAGCAGCATGGTACGAATATGAGATATGGCGAATGGATGTAAAGACTGCATTCCTCAATGGAGACATCAAAGAAGAAATTTATATGTCTCAACCTGAGGGATACACATCAGTAGGAAGTGAGCATAATGTATGCAAACTTCAGAGATCAATATATGGTCTCAAGCAGGCATCAAGGAGTTGGAACCTCAGATTTGATAGCACTATCAAAGAGTTTGGTTTTGCTAAGAATCTTGAGGAACCGAGTGTGTACAAGAAAGTTAGTGGGAGTGCAGTGACATTCCTTGTAGTGACCCGTTCCAGAATCACCTACTAATGAAGAACTAAGCATGCAATTAACTTAATTAATAATAATCAGAGATAACAGCGGAAATAAGGCTAACGACAATAGTTATACAACCCAATCGAAATCAGAACAACTCAAAATATAATCAAATATACGGTACAACCATATCGAATCAAAAAGATATCGAAGAACTAAACCAACCATCTACTCAACGTCCTCCTCCTCCTCCTCCTGAGCTGTCCAACCTGAGGCCTGCCCCGTGGGAATGGGGTGTCCAAGATAAACAAAACCGAGGACGTGAGCGATAAGAACGCCCAGTACAAAAGCATGAGTATACAAACCTATATGAAATGCACATGCTATGATATGATACCAGGGTAGTCAAGAAACAGGAGTAACAAAGGATCTCAAAATGCTCAGTCTAGAGGCGCCAAGTGGATAGTGCCGCGCGGTACTCCTCTGGGTCACTGCATCCACTACAAGAACAGACGTGGACCCAAAATGTCCCGGATCACCGAAGCCCTCCGGACCCGTCGGCCACTGTGTACTCTCGGTGTCCATGCGTCCACAAGACAAGACAGGGCTGAGCGGCCCCACAAGATATAGCTTATCTCGAAAGAGATACAGCTCAACAGTAAAGGCTATCTCGAAGGAGATACGGCTCAACATGAAATGCAACATGCATCATAAAACGTGACATAATAGCATGCATCATATGACATATATCAATGCACCACATAATCATGCAACACATATAAGGATGTATACTCGACCAGGATATCTCGGATAGTACTTTCGTACCTCTATCACAGCAAGCCTAGCCTTACGCAACACCGCTAATCAGGTCTAGAACAAGCCTACGCATCAAAAGCATACCCAATGAACAATACTACCATGCTAGACTAGCAAAACCAGTACTACCAAAGGTTTAGGGTTTACCTTCGTCCGTCGACAGCCCTTTGATGTCGATTGCCTCGTAACTCAGGCGTCACTACGCTACTAATCCTGGCAGCTCTTGGCTAACGCTCGACCGACAAACTAACCCTAGAAACCTTCCAAACCTCTCAAAATGAGACACAACTTCAAGAATTGACAATACAAAATGAGGAAATCCGAGCACTATTTATAGGCTATGTTCGGATCCACCGAACCCACTTCGGAACGTCCGAACTCCCACGTGTCCATCGGCTCTTGACACCTCATGATCGGATCCACCGAACCTACACTTCGGATCATCCGAACTTGCATGTAAACTGACGTGTCGATCAACTCTTGACACCTCATGATCGGATCCACCGAACCCACTTCGGATCGTCCGAACTCTTCGGTGCTACCGAACCATCTTCGGTCCGTCCGATCATGACCACGGTCAAAATTACACATTAAACCTTCTTAATCACCATTAATCCGTTAATTACCCAATTTGGAATTCGGGCTACTACATTCTCCCCCCCTTAAAAAGATTTCGTCCTCGAAATCAAGTTTATAGGATGAACAAAAACTGAAATAACAACATCGTTATTACATCTCAATTGTTGTTGAATACAACTGATATTTGGATTACAACAGAAAAACACACACACCTCCATATTACAACCATAGTACAACTCAAAAGAGCTCTGGATGCTCCGAACGCATACGACTTTCTAACTCCCAAGTGGCTTCTTCAGTGCCTCTGCGCTGCCACTGAACTAAGACAAGAGGAATGATCTTATTCCGCAATACCTTGTCTTTGCGATCGAGAATCCGCACTGGTCGTTCCACGTAAGACAAATCCGAATTTAGTTGAACTTCAGAGGGATGCAAAATGTGAGACTCATCTGCTACGTATCGTCTCAACAAAGATACGTGGAACACATCGTGAATACTTGATAGGTACGGCGGCAATGCAAGTCTGTAAGCCAAATCTCCCACGCTTTCCAATATTTCAAATGGACCAATAAATCTCGGAGACAGCTTACCCTTGAGACCAAATCTCAAAATCCTGCGAAAAGGTGAAACTCGGAGAAACACTTTCTCACCTGGCTGAAAATAAAGAGGTCGCCGCTTGGTGTTCGCATAACTAGCCTGTCGATCCTGAGCGATCTTAATCCGTTTCTTGATTATTGCAACCTTATCAATAGCCTGCTGGACTAACTCCGGTCCCTCAACATGTCGTTCCCCAACTTCATCCCAAAATAATGGAGTACGACAACGTCGCCCATACAACGCCTCAAATGGTGCCATACCAATACTACGATGATAGCTGTTGTTGTACGCGAACTCAATCAAAGGCAAATGATCCTGCCAAGCGGTTCCGAAATCCATCACACAAGCTCGCATCATATCCTCAAGTGTACGGATAGTCCTCTCCGTCTGACCGTCGGTCTCTGGATGATAAGCTGTACTTAAACTTAGGGACGTACCCAATACCGCCTGGAAACTACCCCAAAATCGTGAGGTAAAACGAGGATCTCTGTCACTGACAATACTAACTGGCACCCCATGCAAACGTACAATCTCTTGAATGTACAATCGAGCCATACGATCGAAAGTGAAATCACGGTTATATGGCAGAAAATGAGCAGACTTGGTGAGTCGATCCACCACTACCCAAATAGCATCACTATTCCTCGAAGACAATGGTAAGTGAGTAATGAAGTCCATCGCGATATGCTCCCACTTCCATTCGGGAATAGGTAAGTTCAACAATAATCCTCCCGGTCGACGGTGCTCTGCCTTAACCTGCTGACAAACAAGACACTTGGAAACAAACTGATAAACGCTGCGCTTCATCCCTTTCCACCAAAATCGTGTCCTCAAATCTTTATACATCTTGTTGCTTCCTGGATGGACACTCAACTTGCTTCGATGAGCCTGAGCCAAGATCTCTTCCCTCAAAGTATCATCCTCTGGTACCACAACCCGATTAGACAAACACAGAAGACCATTAGACTGATAATGGAAATTGCTATCTCCACCAGCCAACCGAGCTAATCTCTGAGTCTTGAGATCAGACATCTGAGCATCTCGAATCCGAGCGAACAAAGCTGGCTCAGATAAAATGGTAGCAACACGAATGCTCTCCATACCTTTCCGATGTTTGAAATTAAATCCCAATGAACAACAATCCTGGATAGTACTAATCATAGCACTGGTCTGAAGTGCAGAGGCTCTCACCTTGCGACTAAGAGCATCGGCTGTGAGATTCGCAGAACCTGGATGGTATTTGATCTCGCAGTCATAATCTTTAAGTAGATCCATCCAACGACGTTGTCTCATGTTCAACTCAGCCTGAGTGAACAGATACTTCAGACTCTTATGATCAGTAAAAATTTCAAACTTAACCCCGTACAAGTAATGACGCCAGATCTTCAGCGCGAACACAATAGCAGCTAATTCTAGATCATGAATATGATACTTTTCCTCGTGAGGTTTCAACTGTCTGGAAGCATAAGCGATCACATGACCATTCTGCGTCAACACACACCCTAAGCCTTGAAAAGAAGCATCGGTGTAAACACTGAAACCATCAGATCCTGACAGTAACGCCAAAACAGGTGCAGAAGTCAGAAGTCGACGAAGCTCTCTGAAACTATCTTCGCACTCAGATGACCACTCAAATGGAACATCCTTCCGAGTAAGCTGCGACAATGGTCTAGCTACCTGAGAGAAATTCACGATGAAGCGACGATAATACCCTGCCAGACCTAGAAAACTACGGATCTCAGCCACCGTCGTAGGACGTGACCAATTCAGCACTGCTTCGATCTTGCTGGGATCCACAGAAATTCCTTCCTTGGAAATCACATGACCAAGGAATACTACACGATCAATCCAGACTTCGCACTTACTCAGCTTAGCATACAATTGCTTCTCGCGAAGAATCTGCAACACAATCCTCAAGTGCTGGATATGCTCTTCCACACTGTGAGAATAAATCAAGATATCGTCGATGAAAACCACAACAAACTGATCTAGAAAATCCCGAAAGACTCGATTCATCAGATCCATGAACACCGCTGGCGCATTCGTCAATCCAAATGGCATAACTAGAAACTCGTAATGCCCATATCGAGTACGAAATGCAGTCTTGGAAATATCATCATCTCTAACTCTCATCTGATGATAACCCGATCGCAAGTCAATCTTGGAGTAAACAGAGGTACCCTGGAGCTGATCGAACAAATCGTCAATACGAGGTAATGGATACTTGTTTTTGATCGTCACACGATTCAGCTGGCGATAATCAATGCACAATCGCATAGATCCATCTTTCTTCTTGACAAACAATACTGGAGCTCCCCAAGGTGAAACACTCGGACGAATATAACCTTTATCAAGAAGATCCTGCAATTGCTGCTTCAATTCTCTCATCTCTGACGGAGCAAGACGATAGGGGGCACGAGAAATCGGTGCAGTCCCTGGCATTAACTCAATGCCAAATTCCACCTCTCTAACCGGAGGAAAACCAGGAATCTCATCTGGGAAAACATCAGGAAATTCACAAACCACTGGAATATCCTCTATACCAACACTACCTGTGGATGAATCAATCGCATAGATGAGGTAGCCTTCCCCGCCCGCCTCTAAAGCACGACAGGCTTTCAGAGCAGATATCACTGGCATCGGAGGTCGCGCTCCCTCACCATAGAAAAACCAACTAGAGCTCTCAGTCGTACGAAACTGAACAAGCTTCTGGTAACAATCCACGGTAGCTCGGTAAGTAGTCAATAGGTCTATACCTAGAATACAATCAAAATCTTCCATCTCCAGGATCATAAGATTCGCAATCAATTCGTTACCCTCAAAATCTAAGGGACAACCCATCACTAGACGCTTTGCTAACACCGAATGACCCATCGGGGTAGAAACGGAAAGAATGACGTCTAGAGAAACATACGGTAACTTATGACGCTTAACAAATCGTGCAGAAATGAATGAATGAGATGCTCCGGTATCAATAAGAACAAAAGCAGGAATACCGCATAAACGAAAAGTACCTGCTATGACTCTCTCCGTTTCATCTGCAGCCTGATCCTGGTTCAGCGCAAAAACCTGACCTTGGGCACGAGGTCGAAGATTTGAACTACCCACTGCCTGAACCTGCCTCCTCTGCTGAACAGTCGTCTGAGATCCGGAACCAGATCCTGCTCCACCTCGCAACTGAGGACAATTCTTCTTGAGATGACCCATCTCTCCGCACTGAAAACAAGCTCCCGCGGCTGATCGGCATTGCTCCGATGGATGGTTCTTCCCACAATGTACACAAGAAACCTTCTTCTTACCAAAGCGGAAAACACCGCTAGACCGTGATCCAGATCCAGAAGAAGAAGAACCAGATTTCTTGAAAGACTGAGATCGAGGGCTCAAAGTACTCGGAGGTCTAGAAGAAAGAATAGCCCTACCACGCTGGAGACTGATCTCTGCCTGGCGACACCGGTTCACTAACCCATCATAAGAAGTAGGATTATCACAGACAGTGACTCGATCAAAAATCTCCTGGTTAAGACCCTGGAGGAAATGGTCATACTTGGCCTCAGAACTGCCACTGATATGAGGAGCAAAAGGTAACAACTCAAAGAACTTCTGCTGATATTCATCAACAGACATACTACCCTGCTTAAGATTCAGGAGCTCAATCGTCTTTGCCTGGCGAAGGGCTGGAGGAAAATACAGCTGCATGAAAGCTGCACGGAAATCGGCCCAAATCACCCTACCCTGGGACTGGACTATCGGCGCAGAAGTCGATCGCCACCACTTGCGCGCACGACCCTCGAGAAGAAAACTAAGGGTCTCCATCCTCTGCTCCTCGGTGCACTGGAATGCACGGAAACAACTCTCCATGCGCTCTAACCAATCCTCAGCATCATCGGGAGTCTCACCGCCGACTAAAGGCTTAGGCCCCATCTGAATGAAACGGTGCAAATCAAAACGCCTAGGACCATCCCGACGATGACGATGTTCATGATGACGCCTACGATCGTCCTGGTCACCCCAACGACCTACACTTCCCTGACTACTCTCATCACCAAAGTGGTCAGCCATCGCTACAAGATAGAATGGGGAAAATGGTAAAATGGTCAACGAAAATCCCAAAACAGAATCTATATCCCAAAATCGTAAGCATGCTCTAATACCATAAATGTAGTGACCCGTTCCAGAATCACCTACTAATGAAGAACTAAGCATGCAATTAACTTAATTAATAATAATCAGAGATAACAGCGGAAATAAGGCTAACGACAATAGTTATACAACCCAATCGAAATCAGAACAACTCAAAATATAATCAAATATACGGTACAACCATATCGAATCAAAAAGATATCGAAGAACTAAACCAACCATCTACTCAACGTCCTCCTCCTCCACCTCCTGAGCTGTCCAACTTGAGGCCTGCCCCGTGGGAATGGGGTGTCCAAGATAAACAAAACCGAGGACGTGAGCGATAAGAACGCCCAGTACAAAAGCATGAGTATACAAACCTATATGAAATGCACATGCTATGATATGATACCAGGGTAGTCAAGAAACAGGAGTAACAAAGGATCTCAAAATGCTCAGTCTAGAGGCGCCAAGTGGATAGTGCCGCGCGGTACTCCTCTGGGTCACTGCATCCACTACAAGAACAGACGTGGACCCAAAATGTCCCGGATCACCGAAGCCCTCCGGACCCGTCGGCCACTGTGTACTCTCGGTGTCCATGCGTCCACAAGACAAGACAGGGCTGAGCGGCCCCACAAGATATAGCTTATCTCGAAAGAGATACAGCTCAACAGTAAAGGCTATCTCGAAGGAGATACGGCTCAACATGAAATGCAACATGCATCATAAAACGTGACATAATAGCATGCATCATATGACATATATCAATGCACCACATAATCATGCAACACATATAAGGATGTATACTCGACCAGGATATCTCGGATAGTACTTTCGTACCTCTATCACAGCAAGCCTAGCCTTACGCAACACCGCTAATCAGGTCTAGAACAAGCCTACGCATCAAAAGCATACCCAATGAACAATACTACCATGCTAGACTAGCAAAACCAGTACTACCAAAGGTTTAGGGTTTACCTTCGTCCGTCGACAGCCCTTTGATGTCGATTGCCTCGTAACTCAGGCGTCACTACGCTACTAATCCTGGCAGCTCTTGGCTAACGCTCGACCGACAAACTAACCCTAGAAACCTTCCAAACCTCTCAAAATGAGACACAACTTCAAGAATTGACAATACAAAATGAGGAAATCCGAGCACTATTTATAGGCTATGTTCGGATCCACCGAACCCACTTCGGAACGTCCGAACTCCCACGTGTCCATCGGCTCTTGACACCTCATGATCGGATCCACCGAACCTACACTTCGGATCATCCGAACTTGCATGTAAACTGACGTGTCGATCAACTCTTGACACCTCATGATCGGATCCACCGAACCCACTTCGGATCGTCCGAACTCTTCGGTGCTACCGAACCATCTTCAGTCCGTCCGATCATGACCACGGTCAAAATTACACATTAAACCTTCTTAATCACCATTAATCCGTTAATTACCCAATTTGGAATTCGGACTACTACATTCCTAGTACTTTATGTTGATTATATCCTGCTCATTGGGAATGATGTAGGATTACTGCAATCAACTAAAGTATGGTTAGCCAGTAAATTCTCCATGAAAGATATGAGTGAAGCATCCTACGTATTTTGAATACAAATGTATAGAGATAGATCAAAGAGGATGCTCGGACTCACCCAAACCACCTATATCGATACCATTATAAAATGATTATCTATGGAAGAGTCCAAGAGAGGATACTTACCAATGTGTCATCGCATTACTCTATCTAAAGCTATGTGTCCCAAAACTGATGAAGAGATAGAGATGATGACACGTATTCCATATGCATCAGCTATTGGTAGTATCATGTATGGTATGATATCGACACTTCCTGATGCAGATAACAGGCGAATCATGGTCCAATGCATTGGAAGGCCGTGAAAGATATTCTTAAGTACTTGAGAAGGACTAAGAACTTGTTCATGGTCTATGGGGGTGGAGAATTAAAATTGGAAGGCTACACTGATTCTAGCTTCTAATGTGACGTAGATGATTCGAAATCGACCTCTGATTTTGTATTCAAGCTATATGGTGCGGCTGTCTCTTGGAAAGGTTCCAAGCAAGACACCGTTGCGGATTCCACTACTGATGCTGAATACATTGTTGCATCTGATACAGCCAAAGAGACAGTTTGGATGAGGAATTTTGTTCAAGTGTTGGGCGTTATTCCTAATGGAGTTGATCCAGTCCCGTTGTACTGCGACAACACTGGTGCCATTGCGCAAGAAAAGGAACCAAGGTCTCATCAGCGATCCAAACATGTACTGAGGAAGTTCCACATCATACGGGAGATTGTGGGAAGAGGAGACATATCAGTCGAAATAGTCCCCTCTGCAGATAATGTTGCTGATCCACTTACATAGCTCTTGCCAGGACCATTTTTTCAGAAGCATCGCGAAGCAATGGGATTAAAGTTAAGGCTACTTGGCTCTAGGGAAAGTGGGAGATTGTTAGAGTAGATCCCTGCAAGCCAACGGTTGGCTAGGGAATTTATTGACTCAAGTGAAATAAACAATCTTTATTTTAATATAATTTAACTTTTAATGATTTCGTTATACTTTATCTGTATACCCATGCAATCAGCATAGATAAAGTCCTTGATTATGCTTTAATAAAAATGAATCTTAATTCGATGTTGATACTCATTTGTAAACACTGCATATTCTAAATTTGTTCCTAGTCGATTCAGCTGCCTAAAACATGGATAAAGGTCGCTTGAGCTCGAGACTACTATCTGTGATGTTGTGTACTACGTTTCTTGGTAAGGACATGGAGATTTCCAAACATGCAGATGGGTAGTCATATGATGATTATACCGAACAACCCTCCCTCGGACTTTCCAAGTGGTTATCATTCATCGAGAGGATAAGTCCGTGGTTATGATTGTAAACCATTAGTCCTTATGACCCGGGACAACACTGAGGCTCTATATGCTAGGGCTGTGCTTTGACTCGTTTACCGGTTCCAGGAGAGTCATCAGGTGGCGAGGTTGGGTATAGTTGCGACACATATAGGAGCCAGTGCATTGTAGTCAGGGATTCACCGCTCACCTACGGGTGTGGATATCCTATGTGATCTGATGAAATAATAGTACGTGGAATCTCTGGCCAGAGTATGAGATGTACATTAGAGAAGGAGTTCTGCAATGGTACATGCGATGCCACTATTTATAGTTATCACATAGTTATCGAATTAATATGCAATCCTAGATGTACCAATGGTTGAAGATTCGATCGGGATATATGAGATGAAGGGACCATACTGTACGTTAATCATAATCGACTGGTTCTTGCAGGCACTATCAGTGATACCTAGGGTATCATGGGGAGATGCTACTAGACGCTCTTACCATGATCCGATGGGTGCAATCGGAAATGAGTTCTGACATTCTTGATCAAGGTGTTGATGAAAAGAATGAGGTTAACTAGGGTAAGCCTGAATAAAGGATTATGTCCTGAATCATAAAGAGTTTTGAACCCACGGCTAGCTGTATCCCTGAACCATTGAGGGTCACACAAGCACTAGATCGTTTGTTCCCGTTGAGAGAATAAATTCAAGAAGTTGAATTTATATTATATAGTAAATTCAAGGAATTGAATTTATGATAATTAAAGTTTGAGAGAATAAATTCAAGGAGTTGAATTTATAAAATTTGAGAATTTAATTTATTAAACTCAAATGTTGGGTTTATTAGATATTAAATTTTGGAGGTGATATAAATTCAAGGAGTTGAATTTATAATTTAAATAATAAATTCAAATGTTGAATTTATAATAAATTTAATTAATTAAGCTCAAAAGTTGAGTTGATTAAATATTAAATTAAAATTGGCGGGAAGTATATTTATGGGCTTGTAGGAGTACAAGTCCAATATACTTAATAATTAAAGTTTAATGGACTTGAATTAAATTAATTAAACTAGTTGGACTAGCCTAATTAATTAATCAAGCTCATTAATATTAATTATATGTATTAGATAATGGGTTAAATATAAATAAGTGAGATGTCAAAACCCTAGCCACCACCACAACCATTTTTTCGAGAACACTTCTTCCAAAAAAAAAAAAAAAACCGGCCACCTCCTTTTGAGAAATATTTTTGAGACGTCTCTCAACTAATTTTCTCCTACGTAAAATCTCTTCCAAATTTACTAGTGCAATTTGAAAGAGGATCAAACTATTCAGTCGTGGACCTGATTAGAAGAAAAGAAAGGAGTCTATTTAAGAAAGTTCGTAGGGATTCATCAAGAGCTAGATCTATAATACCGGATCAGTTGGGACCACGTGATTAATTCACAAAGGTATAATTTTCTAATATCCTATGAATGTTTATGATAAAACCATACGATCGCCCAAAGCAAAACATATTTTGATTGTCACAATAAATAATTTTTTTAAAACTTCTGCTACATTTGGGCGTGTAGAAAACCCAGATCCAACAGAAAGATGTCATAGGCCACAACTGGAAAATCAATTCACAAGTTTGAAATATAGATTTCAAATCCGCCAAGACTTCTGTATGTATCAGGACAGAAAGAAGATGGAGACATAATTAACCTCTTTATTTTTTTTTTTTCAAGATAAAATTTGTAATATTTTCAGTTTATGTGTGTTGTTATCCCAGCTACTATAAGTAACTAAAAAAGTTTCTACTCATCTATTGGAGGTTACTAGGTGATAGTATTTTGTATATTTGAATAGAAAAGACAATGCTTACAACCCCTCTCATATATTTTCAAAATTAAATTTCATTACTATATATCATAAGGTAGGAAACGATACAGGATTGTGCTAAGTGCTGTTGAATGGATCCACGCCAGGAGCCTTCCATTGTGAGTGTGTGGTTAGGTTGTGAGAAGCAGTCTTTACAAACTGGTGGATACAACTCGACAACATTCCGGTCAAAGAGGTAAAATGTTTAATTTATTATGCGAAAACATGATGTATATATATAGACCCTCATATTCATGATATATAGGCTGGAAACCTTGCGTAGTCCTACGCCTTTGGGCAATCTCGATAAATATAACGACGCGTACCGAAAAAATTGCTCAAGGATGATTTTAATTCTTTTTTTATTGTCGTGGAATGAATAATAATGATATAATTCAAATTATAATAAAAAATTTGACTGTTATCGATCTAGCCTTAGGAATAAAGTTTTGCATTTCTTTCTCCTATATATTTATTCACACATCTTACATTCATTCAAAGTAACGTCAGCACCCTAATAGGTCATTTAATTATTGTTATAAGCATCAATCTTTTCGACGGACGGTCCGAGTTCTTTAATAAGTATATTTGTAGTATAAATACTATAATGAATGTTGTTGCCAGCAATACATAACTCTTACTTTAATCAACACATGTCATTGTAATTCTTTTAAGACATATTATGTTCATGCTTCATCTTTAATAACATCGCCAAAACAGATAAGAAAGAGTGACCGTGCGGGTTTCCATCTCATATCCCTTTTTCGTTGATTTGATCACCTCATACAATGATTTTATGTATTTGTTTGGATTTTCTGGAGCCTCATCAACCTGGTTAGAAAGTGGGTGTTCTTCATTGAAGTTGTCATTTTCATTTTCAAAACTTTCCTTGAGATTAAAATTTTCTTGGAAATTATTATCAAGACCAGCAGAATCATTAGGTGCAATCATTTGTGATTCCTAAATACGTTCAAAACACGGTACGAAGAAGACGTGGTATTAAGATTAATATTTTATGCGACGGACGAACGTATTTCTCCCCATAAAATCATCAACATTAATAATAAGGTACAAATCCATATATTCCTAAGAATAATTTAATCGTATCTTCGTGCAAATAAGTTTTGCTCTGAAATTTTTTGCGGTTGTACAAGCAGTGTACTTTGCCATTTAATAAGCACTTTGGATGACTCAAGGCAAACACAAGAAATGACTTTACTTAAGAACTCATTCTCCAACCTACGATATATTTAAGTTTATATTTAAGTTCAATGCTATCTATATAGCCTACAATATAGTGAAAATAGAATTGGTGATTTTGACTTAAATTTGATAGTTAGTTTTTTTTAAAAAATATTTATAACATACATTAATTACTTATAAAATAAATTGTCTATAATAAAAATTTACGTAAGATCGATATTAATTTACAATAAATATTTAAGTTAATAAGATATTTAAGATATATACATATATTTATATTAAGGTTAAATAATTTCGTCCCAATTAGCAACGGAATTATTGGCAAAACCATCGTTATGTAATTAATGCGACGGTTTTGATATTCCGTTGCTAATTTTACGATGTAATATTAGATCTCTCGCTAATTTTAATGACGATTTTTTAATTTTATCGCTAATTTTGTGACGGAATGTTAGATCCGTCACTAGTTTTAGCGACATTTTTTCTAATTTAGTCCCTAATTTTAGCGACAGTTTTGAAACTCGTCGCTAATTTGCCACGGTTTTTTAAAACCGTGGTAATTTGCCCACGGTTTTAATTAGCGACAGAATTAGAAAAAAACTGTCACTAATTTGCCCGCTATTTTTAAAAACCGTGGGCAAATTTTATTTAGCAAAATCTTGAAACCGTGGAGAAATTTTATTTCATGATGATTTTGCTAAATTAGCGAAAAAATTAGACAAATCGTTAGCAACGGTGCTAAGATAGCGACTGTTTCATAATCGTGGTAATTTGTCTACGGTTTTTATAAAACCATAAGCAAATTCAATTAAGCAATAATTTTTAAAAACCGATGCTAAATTAAGACGGAATTAGCTTTTTTGTAGTGTATTTCACGATGCTATGAATCCAACATACGTCCATTTATTCTTTTTCACAAACGGCAAAAAGAAGCCCTGCTCAATTTCTAAAAAGTCTTGGTTTAGCTGTTCGTCCTATTATATCAAATTTTTGTTTTTCTTTTTTCAAAAACAAAATTTTCTATGCCGATTAAATTGTATATGATTTTTTTTTTTGGATCGAAGGACTTTAAATTACTTTATACTGAGATACATTTGAAATCCACATAACTATTAAAAAAATTATAATTAATGATATAAAATCGATCGCGAAATTGATTTATAAGGAAATACCAATGAATTTTTTTATTATAACTTTGAAAGATTTAGACTCAAATACATTTGTAAGAATATTTTGTTCGACAGTTATGGGTAAATATATAAATAGCAATAAAAATAGTAAATTTATGTTTAATCAGAATTAAATGTTGTGCCAGATGTTACAACATCTCGGACAACATGCAGCAGAATATTATATTTTGTAATACAAATTGACTTTAAATAAATAGATGGACAAGATTAAATATGCACAAGTATAAATACTTGTGCGATGCCTTGTGGCAAAAATATATCACTAGAAAAAACAATCGTTTACAAAAACCAATCACTAGTGATTCTCACTAAAATCAGTTTCCTCGATGAGTTGAGAAAACAAAAGCTTTCTAAAACAAATAATCAGGGTAAAACAAAACAAGAAAGCAAAACGTGTTGATAAAAGCAGATTCACGAGAAAGCAGTGTTCGGCCAACTTCTTCACAGATGTTGTCCGCAGATGTTCTCAACATTCACGGCAACACCCTATCACAACTCTTCAAATCACAGCACGTCTCTTGAATAAGGTTTTCTCTGAAATTCTGAACGTGCACAAATGAGTGAATATTGACCGAGAGGAAGAAGAAGCTCAATGATGTCCTTGGTCTCTTATTTATATATGTAGAGTTTCATTCAATAAGGAAACCTATTTCACAAGGAAAGATAAGAGTTTTATTAGGAATAAACTCTTTTGAAACACCAATATCATATCTCATCAATAGATAACATATCTTTGAATATATTTGAATGATTATCTCATTATTTAAGAAAGGCAAAATCATATTAAATAATAAACTCAATTAGATCAACAAGGAAACATAATATTAGAGAAATAATTTAAATCAATAAAATATATTAATTAAAATTGGAAATAATATTTCTCTTCAATCTCCCTCTTTTTGCCTTTCTTGAACAAAATGAAATTCAAACTCAATTATGAAAGTTTAGTTCACATAAACTCCCCCCGAGTTAATCAACTCCCCCTGAACAAACTACACACATTAAAGATGTTGTTAGAAATGTAGGCAAAACTGGAGACAACATCTGCATCATTTCATTAGTAGTTGCAAGATAAACAAAGAGGCATAATCAACACATAGACAGAACCATTAGTAAAACAAAAACAAAACTCTTCATCAAAACACTTATTTCCCCTCATCTCCTTCATCCTTGGTCCCGGAAGGTCCAGCTTCGGTTTGATCATCTCCATCTCTCTTTTTTTGTCCAGGAAAGACTGCTACATCCAAAAGCATCCGAAAGTGTCTAGCCAATGCTTCATAGTATGCAATATCCGATGTGGCTTGTTCAACAGTTTTCATAGCATGAACAACACCAGCCTTGGCCTGCTCAATCTTTGCCTCGGCGTGAGCAATGTGGGCATGTGCTTCTGGGACAGAGATCATGATATAGTCAGTGGACTGGGATGGAGTAGGAGGACTTGGTGGTGGCTCCGCAACAGGTGGTGTTTTGGGAGATTCACAACATGGAAGATCAATTCGGTGATTGCCCTTGAAGAGTGCAGGAGCAATCTTGAATGGTTCATCAAGGTCATATAAGCGTTCTCTGACATCTCTAACAAAACCTTGGGAGACAAGAAGCCCATAGACCAGACTGGGAAATGGGAGCTTCGACGATCGCAGACCACCCGCAGCATACTGAAGCACTGTGTTGAACACCAGTTGTCCAAAATCAAACACTCCATCTTGCCCGATGGAATATAGAACCAGAGTCTGATGCCTGGTGACGGTGGTGGTGTTTGTAGAAGGATTCCAATTTCGGATAGCCAGCTTGTGAAGAACGGAATAAAATGATGTCAGATTTGCAGCTGAAAGCTTCTGTGGATGGACCGGAAAGTGAGTAATAACGCCTCCAGTGAGGGTTGAGGTAGCCGGATCAATGTCAGGGGCAAGACTATCAATGTCCAATGGTGGGGTCTGGTAGAACTGATTGATGACAGTAGGGGTGAACTCATAGATCATGTTTCTTACAAATACTTTCCCATACTTGGCAGAGCGTTCATCACCAACGCTCAGGGACATGTTGGCATAGAATTCTAATAGGCAGTCGAGAAAACGGTGTTACCGCTGATACAGTGGGAAGAAGATGGCAGTGCTTCAGAAAGGCGAGCAAATTTTGTCTTTCGAAGACAGCCTCATTAATATTCTTTTCCTCCAAAAATAAGCGGTGTGAATACAGATTCCACTGATCAGAGGCTTGCACAGTGTAGAATTTGTTTGAGAAAGCAGTAGTGAGATCATACTCAAAACCATCAGTGTTGTCCACACCGTTGGCAACATCTTCATCAGCAGAGGACTTTGCAGAAACATCAGGGCAGATGAGGCAGCCTCATCAGGTGAATCATCAGTATGGTGAGAGGGGCCACCACATTCAGTACTAGTAGAGAGGCTTGTCGAGGCGTCTTTGATCTCGTCATTACTGGAAGCAGGTGGAGGAGTGCGAGGCGTGGTCCGAGCATATTTCTTGTTTTTCTTCAGTGTGGCCATAAATTGAGCCAGGGAGACCTCATCTTCATCTGCTTTAGGTGCAGTATGTGTTTCCTGTGGAGTGATGGGTACATTAGCAGAAGAAGAAACTGTGGTCTTGCCAATAGTAGCAGTAACTACAAGGACGGGCCGTTTGCGAGGAACCAGCTCAAAATCAGCATCGTCGGAGTCATCCCCCGAGGTGCTATTAGGATCAATCAGTGACGGCCGAGTGGATGGCTGGCCCTTGTAACGGAAACGCTTCCCAGGTGTCAGATCAGGATTATATCCTGCTTGTCTTTTGGATCGTCTTCTAGGAACAGAGGGTGGATCGAAAACCCTGATGATTGGTGGGTTATCAATATCCAGTGCATTTCCAGGCTCACCGGGGGCAATGACTTCCAGAGCAGGAATAATCTGCAAGTTTTGAACAGGGAGTGTTGTTGAAGATGTAAAGCTTAAAAAAACACGGCGGTCCTCGGGTTTAGCCTCCCGCTCAGTTCAAGCCTGCTCCTTGGTCCCCAGCGTCAGTCTCCTCATAAACGTCCTCACCTGCATCGATCAACTCTAGTGAGTCTAAAGACTCCACACGTATAAACTGGAAGTAATGAATAATACGTAATAAAACCACATGCAACCTTTAAAATTGGACATACATACTTGAAAGTTGAACTTGCCATAAACTTGAACATACATACATAACATAGCCGTGTCATAACGTGAAAACTTCTCAAAACATGCTTGCATACTTGTACATACTTGACATACATGAACTTCATCGTTTTGCGTAGAGGATGTTTCAAACCAAGTGACCCATAATATATTTCGCCTGATCAGAATAAACCACGATACTGGGATGACAGGGACGTATCCACTGCCACATACATGAGATCCTCGTTCATAATTTAACGGGCTGATTGGTCTACGTTCATGATTTAACGCTTTCCAATCACGATCTAAACCCGTTCATAATTTAACGGGGTGGAGAGGTCCTCGGCCACGTTCACCGACTTCCAAACCCATTCATAATTGGTCACAAGACATTTAGCATACCTCAAAACTTCAAATATTTTCTTGCATGACAAACATACTTACTTGGAGTTGATGGATTCGTTGGACTTCAATCGGGGCCGTTGGTGCACATACTAAATGAATTTAAACTACTTAACTTGCATTGCTTAGACGTAGGTACACATGCTCACCACCAAACCCCATAAATAACTTAAGACGTTCTAAAACTCTCGGGAGTTGACCTCTTTTAAATCCGTGTACTAAACCATCACATGAAATCCCAAAACAAACAATTATGTTTTCCCAAAACATGAAGTACACGGACCCCGGGTCCGGTTCCGTGTATGGGTCTGTGTGTGCGCAAAGAAAGTACCAAAAAATAGAAGAGACACGGACCCGTGCCCTGGTCCGACTCCGGGTCCGTGTAGACTCGGTAAAAATACACTTCGAAGGATATAAAGGCACGGACCCCGTGCCCTGGTCCGTGTGGGGGTCCGTGTACTCTTGCAAAAAAGATAGTCAAGAAGAGACAAAGACACGAACCCCGTGCGAGGGTCCGTGTACTCTCGTTGGACGCAAACTCACGAAAATCCTGCACATGTCATGCTTACATTCTAGACTTGATCGTACGGACCATGAACTGACATCTCGAGACACATCCTAACATGCCAAAAAATAGAACCAACTTCATACAAGCACCCAAAGCAATGACGTCCACCTTACGACACATACAATTCAAAAACGTGGCAATTGACACCAAATCGGTTCCTACGACTTCTAGTGTATTCGAGTGCTTATAAACACCGAACGACATGTCAAATAACAACCCAACATCATACTGATCATTCATATACGCAGCAACGTTCACCCGTCGATCCCCAACGAAGCCTGCAACAATTAAACTTCAAGAACGCGTCAATACATAATTTTCTGAAAAACGCAGTTTGAGCAGTCCCACGGAAAATACCATAACTCACTCAATTTTTATCCAAATATTTCGAATTTACTGTAAAATCGAATGTATCAAAAATTTCTACAATTTTCACGTTGAAAGTTTTCTCAGAATCATGGCCAAAAAATCGCAGTTTTAAAAATGACAGAAAAAACGAGTTTTCAGATCTAAAATTATCTCAAAACTGATCCAAACCATTTTTCGCTCAAACGACGAACGTCGCACATATATTTTTACGCATTAAAATGCAACACATAATATGACATGATCGATGCAGCAAAAAAAAATTATACGTGCCTTTGATGATTAGAAATACCGTAACGACGATATCGAAGCGGAAACGGAGTGAGGGTCGATCTGGGACGAACGCGGAACGATTTTCTTTGGAGAAAATTCAACAAAATCTTGCTGGAATTTGAGAGAAAAGGGGCGGCTGCTGTATTGGTATGAACCCTAGGTTTCTTTTCATAAAAATATGAAGAGTGAGTCTCATGTGAGACCGTCTCACGGATCATAATCTATGAGACGGGTCAATCCTACCCATATTCACAATAAAAAGTAATACTCTTAGCATAAAAAGTAATACTTTTTCATGGGTGACCCAAATAAGAGATCCGTCTCACAAATACGACCCGTGAGACTGTCTCACATAAATTTTTGACAAATATGAATGAATAGATGTGTATGTGTATGTATTGTGTGATATACGTGTGTGTGTGTGTGTGAAATAATTAGGGAATGATTTGCTTAATTATTAATTAGAAACTAATTAAAATCCTAACATTCCCTTAACTTTTAATAATACCTCTACATTTGAGATAAAATATACAAGTGGCAATTATTTAAAAGGTACCATCATAAAATCTCTTAATCAATATAATAGGCTTTTTAAAATACTAAAACTCTATAATTTATTTAAAATGCCCCATCCTCAACTTAAAATAAAATACTACATTAAAATTGCCAAAAATCGTCACCGATCTTTTCCTCAATTCCGCCTCGAATAATCGCCTGAAACATGAAACTTGAAAAAAATTTCAACGTGCATCACATAAACATTAAAATAATGAAATTTAAATAAATCATTCATTGCTAAAATCATTTTAAACTTAAATAAAATATTTAACAATTTAATTAATGCATGGGTTATACGTGTACTGAATTTGGGCACTACAGCTCTACATAAGAATGAAGTGGAGTTTGAATCTAAGGTATCCTTAGAAGATGTCAAGAAAAAGATAAAAGAAAATTATAATGAAGATCCCTTGACATGGTGGGATAAAAATCAACTCAAAGCTTACCTTAAAATTAAGAAAGACAAAGAGTATGAATTTGTCTGTATGATCAAAGGGATATACAGATTGTAATCAAGGAACATTTGGACCTTGGTTTGATAAAAGCATGAATTTTACCATACAGCAGCCCATGATTCCTGGTAAGAAATCATGGTGAAATGAAAAAGAACAAACACAGACTAGTTATTAACTATAAAGAATTAATAAAATTCTGGAGTTTGATAGGAATTTTATACCTAGCAGAGAATATCTAATCAGTTGCATACGCAATGCAAAGATATTCTCAAAGTTCGATTGTAAGTCTGGGTTTTATGAGATTCAAATGGAGGAAGAAAGCAAGAAATTCAAAACTTTCTCCACACCATAAGGACACTATATCTGGGAGGTATTACCAATGGGATTGACTAATTCACCACAGATATTTCAAAGAAAAATGGATAATCTATTTAAAGATTATTTCAAATTTATGTTTGTCTATATTGATGATATTTTATTTGCATCTAAAAATATGGAAGAACATATTAAGCATTTACAGATTTTCTCTGATATTTGTAAAAAGGAAGGACTGGTTCTATCAGGAAAGAAAGCAGTCATTGCCACAAGAAATATTTAATTCCTCGGAATAGTAATCGATGAGTCTGGAATAATTTTGCAAGATGAGTTAAAAGAAAAGAAACAACTTCAGAGTTTTGTAAGAGTTGTTAATTTTGCTGGGATGTTTATAAAAAACCTAGCAAAAAAATGAAGGTGTTTAGTCCATTATTAAAGAAAGATGCAAGATTTATATGGACAAAATAACACACAGAAAGACTTGTCCAGTTAAAGGAGATTTGTAAAAATCTTCCGAAAATGGCTATTCCTCAAGATGAAGATAATCTGGTATTATATACAGATGTCATTGATCATTGGTGGGCAGCAGTCATTACTAAGCTCACCCCCGATGGAGAACAACCATGCAGATATTGTATTGGTTTATTCTCAGAACAGAAGCCATAAGATGGCATATCAACAAGAAGGAATTTATGTAGTAAAAAGTTCTTTTGAAAAATGGCCATTATTTTTACTTGCAAAGAAATTTACTTTGAATGTTGATAATACACAGGTGAAAGCTTTTTGAGAAATAGAATTGAATCTAAACCAGAAAAGGCTATACTTTTAAGATGGCAAGCTTTATGTCAAAATTATATTTTTGATATTATTATTATTATTATTAAATCTCATGAAAACATTCTTGCAGATTTTTTAACACGAGATGAACAACATTGATATCGATGCTATTATCAAGATGCAGAGAAATTTGAGGGGACACTTTGAAATGCTTCAAACCGAGTTTAACATGTTAGCACTGAACGCAAAAATTGCGAAAAGGCTTCCACAAGCGGATAAGAGAATTGTCTCTGATCAAATCACATGATGTTTACAGGCATACACTCAGATATGGTCTGTAACGCAAAGGCCTATCCTCCAAGGCATCGAGAAGCCATTTGTTTTCCGAATGGAGAGTTTTCGAGTACATGAATCTATACTTGGAGCAGGGGATTCAAGTACCTCTAGCACAAGTGTTAAGCCGGGATCATCTTCGGATGAGTCGGCCAAAACAAAAATTGAAAATCCAGATTCTGATCTCGAGACTTCAAGTCAACCCTTCACCTCAGGGATTAAAAGGGAGAGATCAACCTTAGACCCAATACTGACGGGGGCAAATCTAAGGTTGGTACTAATGAAGCTGTAATTTCTCCATTCCAGGTTTACCAAAAAAACTTGGGAGAAATTAAACACAAGAATTGGCATCAACCCATCCATGGTTCGAGTTGATGTTGCAGGGAAATATTCTAGGGTATGGATAAAACAAAATTAATATCCAAATGAGGTCAAAGATTTGTATGAATTTGGGGCTCTTTCCTCAGTTTATACTATTTCACCTAGCTTCCCGGAGATTTAAGCATTACCAAAGTGGATACAAGAAGAGGTGCATGAAACTTGGACACAAAATGATCATTTGTCCAGAGGAGATATTCCGGAGTTGTATTTTTTCAGTACAACACCAGAACCAGCAGGGAAAGATTTACACAAAGCCTTTCATTTCATCAAGCTAAGGAGGCCATCTATGAATGCCCAGAAATTCATCAAGGATCCTCCTACAATGAAACACCCTTGGTTTTTTCATTCAATGAAGATGACATCTCTACCAGGAGAGCATGGGGAGTATGAGTCTGTCTAACAGAGATGGATATAGTCAAGTATCCATTTAAGTTTTATCAAAATTCTGTAAATGGATCTTTCTAGTTGAATACAATGACAAAAAAACAACGAGTTTTTCCGAAGATCAATTCGAAAAGAAAAGAAATCTTCTGTGGCATAGCAAGTTGCCGGCAAGTAAAGAGACTCGCCGGAAATTATGCAATATGGCACATGTGGGAGGATGGTAGGAGAACATCTGCCCAGAATGTCAAAACCAGAAAGGACCAGAGTTTGGTAAAGGATTCAAGTCGAGATCTGGTCGGAAACACTTTACCGACACCATTACAAGTGGGGAAGGACCACAAGCACGTTTTCCTCGAGGACACAGAAAGCCAAAGATTCCTCGACAAAGCAAAAAGTGGACATGTGACTATCCCACTACCAAAAGATAAAACCACCATGTAAGTGGAATACAAGGACCACTAATAATCGGTAGTAAAGGACAAAAGACCATTGGATTCACTATATTTAAAGATAAAGGAAATCTAATAAACAGACATGAACTTTAACCCCAAATTCATCTATAAAAATAAGTAAAAAACGGGGTAAAAAAACATTCGAAACCTGAAGAAAAATGTATTATATATAATTAAAGGTTTCTAAAAGACGAATCAAGAGAATAAGAAATCAGTTTGTAAATACTAAAGTTCTCTACAAAATGTTAAAGGAATAAGGAAACGAGGTCCCAGATGATATAATACAGACACATATCTACTGGTTATGCTAGAAGATAAAGTCAGAGGAACAAGCTACTTTTAGATTAATAATCTAAGAAGAAGACAATTTGAGTGGATGGACCATTCAACCACTCAACCAGATAGGTCCAACCACAGCTGGAAGGCATCAGATTATAGAAAGAGTTTGAAGTTCGCAAAACAAATCCGTGAGGAACTTCTATAAATAAGAAGGCAGAAGGAAGATGAAGGCATCACTCAACCTCTCTTTTTTTCAAAATATTTGTAATATTTTCTCTTTCAAATTTATGTGCGCTGTAAGTTCAGCTACAATTAGTAGCTAAACAAGTTTCTCCTCCTCTACAGGAGGTTACTATGTAATAATGTTTTGTATGTTTGAATAAAAGAACCAATGTTTTTGCCCCTCTCATGTATTAGTTTCAGATTGAACTATTTTACTATACACCCTGAGGTAGGAAACGAATACAAGGTTGTGCTAAGTACTGTTGAAGGAATCTGCGTCAGGAACCATCTATTGCGACTGCATGGTTAAACTGTGAGGAGCAGTCTGTAAAATACGGTGGATATATCCCGACGGCATTCAGGTCAAAGAGGTAAATAGTTCAATTTATTTTACGGAAGCATGATGAGTCATTTATTAAAAAAAATCGATTATTTGTATATGGTATATAGGTTGGAAACCTTGCGTAGCTGTATGTCTTAAAGTTATATGCTTTTAAGAACAGATTCGATAGGTGTTACAATGCCGCGTACCAAAATTTTTAAAAGAAAAATGATGTTTTTGAATATTTTAGAAAAATTGGAGAGTTAAAACAAAGAAATAAAAGGATATAGAATAAGGAGAAAGTTGAGAATTTAAGTAGAGAGTCAAAGCATTTCCCCATTTTGTCTTTCATATTTTTACACGTACACAAAACATATGTTTGATTATTTGTACGAAATTATTGTTTATTGATTAAATTTTTTAATTTGTATTAATTTATCAAAAGAGGTCCCCCACCAAACACCCCACCCAACCCGAGGCATCGATGGTGTTGTTTTTGTTTGAGTGGGATGAGGATTGTTACAATTCAATTTTAAATTTGAGATCTTGTTTTAAATTTGAGGTTTTTGTATAAGATGAGTAGATGTCAAGAATATCTTTACAATTTTTCAAAAATAGACACAACAAACAAATTTGTTATTTTTATGAATTCGTCTTTGAAATTTCTCTAGGATTTATAAAATATTAACATAAAGTGAAACGTTCTCGTTTTATCAATAAATTCAAATGACAAGAAATATAAATAGTACAACTTATAACATTTAAATCATTTGATAATTCAAGTATCATATTTTGTTTATTCTACTCTAAAAAAATTTGTTGATTGTTGAGAATTTCATGACTTATAATTGTACCAACTAGTAATAATTCATTAAAGGGTCCCATCTATGTAGACATTCAAAATATGAAGACAATGTTGTTTTCTAATTTAAAATATTTTAGTTGTTTTGTTGCAATCAAACAAAACTATTGGTAAAATACTGAGCCATTATGTTTTACATTCAATATTATAAACTAGCTAGTATTTGTTAAATCATCATAATCTAAAAATTGTTGCAAATACTGAGAGATAAGCAACTATTGTTGTTGATCAAGTGACCAAATTATTGTGTTTGAACTGCTAAATATGCACAAAGTTAAGTTCAAGTCTCAATTTTAATTTTGTATCAGAGTCAGGTTCAACCATTATGTGTTGAACTATCCATATTTGAGTCACATGTTTTACTCATAGTTAGATAATTTGTAAATTTTGATACTTCAAATATTTATTCTTGGGCGTGAGAGGTATGTTAGTTGTCTCATATCAATCGGATAAAATATATGAGAGTTGTATATATGGACTTTGATAATTCTCCTCGTTGAACTAGTTGAGATAGATATTCAAGTGTAAACCTTAATTCACAATGAACATATTTGAATGAAAATATCTTATTCAGGCATGCTCCAAATGAAACTTTCCCCGAAGTCACAAACGTCTTATCCCAAATCCCATGCATGTAACGTGCAGAATCCACTTTTATTTCTTTCTGTTCATTGCAACCAGTCATTTATTCGTATTTCGTCGAAGAAAACGATGATAAACTAAGTTTCATAAAAAAACAAAATTCAATGAGTTGTATTAGATTTTGTAGCCTTTTTTAAATAAATATGATAAGAATGTTAGAAGTTTAAATTATACATGGTACACAAAATCTTGGAAAATTTAATTTAATCAAATTATAATTTAGCAATTTTGATAACCAATGATTTTTTTATGAAATTCACGGGTTGATATAACACAGTAATTTGCGAATAATCTTGTATTATTGCCTGGTGGACAACCCGGCTGTCGTCGTGTAAACAGAATACGGCTGGTACAAAAAAGCCATGAAGCTTTTGGAACGACGATAATGGTGGAATGGGATTTGGAAGCAGAAAGTGCAAGAATTCGCTTGAGAGTGGATTTAAGTGGAAGCCCAACTATCCCAGTTGTCCTTTTCCCTTACCAGAGTATTCTTCACGCGGGACACGACCGACTTATTTGGATTTGATCCTATCGATTTTGGAGTAAATTACGCGTACGTTTCAGCTGGTGGGCTCAAGCTATTCCACTTATGGTCGCCACTTTTGTGGTGTTGGTCCCCTGATGTAATATATTTACAGTTTCGGTTTAGCAAATGATTTTGGTTCTGTTAGTACCTTTTGCTATGTTAGACCTTGTTTTCCGCTTTTGGTCATGTCAAGAAGCCGAATTTCGCCTTTCTCCTGTGTTCAAAAGGGCTTTCTTTTTTTGCTTTTTGCTATGAATCTTTGGAATTCTGAGAATCTATTTTAGGTGACATATTGATTCTTTAACTATATGTGGTCTGGTAACAAAATTTAGAGTGGGATTTTCTGTTCATGATTACCGTATTGGTTTTGATCATAGTATAGCAGGATGGATTTGAATTTACTTAGGTTGGTGGTGCCTTTATCTCTTCTTTTTGTTGTGGGATTCTCACAACAGAATTCAAGTCTAGGCAATGTTACATTTGGGGCTATTTTCACATTTGGTAGTATTAATGGGAGAGTGGCAAGGATTGCTATGGAGGCTGCTGTTGAAGATGTGAATTCTGATCCAAGAATTCTTGGAGGGAGAAAGCTAGTTCTCAGAACCTCCGATGCAAATTTCAGTGGTTTTCGAAGCATCATTGGAGGTAAAATTTGTTCTTTTGCTGGCATTTTTTGGCGAATGATTCTTGTTCTTCTCGAATATGGTTTATGTTTTGTTTTCTATGTTAGTATTGGAGAATAGGATACATGAATTAAGTTTGAGTAATTCCTTTGATAAACATAGGATTGCAGTATATGGCAAAGGATATCGTAGCAGTTATTGGGCCTCAAACCTCTGGAATGGTTCATATTTTATCACACCTTGCAAATGAACTCCATGTCCCAATGTTGTCATTTACGGCCTTGGATCCAACCCTTTCCTCTCTCCAGTACCCGTACTTCATTCAAACGGCACCGAACGACCTTTACCAAATGACAGCAATAGCTGATATGGTTAGTTATTTCGGTTATAAAGAAGTGGTGGTTATTTACACAGATGATGATCAGAGCCGGGGATCTATGGTTGCTCTAGCCAGTAAGCTGGGTGAGAGGCTTTGTAGAATCACATACAAGGCAGTGCTTTCTCCTGAAGCGTTAGCTACTCCACAAGAAATCAGGAACGAGTTAGTTAAGATTTCTCTGATGGAATCCCGGGTAATTGTTGTGCATGCTTTTGCTGCGGTTGGCAGTAATGTTTTTGATATGGCTCATAGACTAAGAATGATGGAGAATGGATATGTTTGGATCGCTACAGCTTGGCTCTCTACGGTGTTGGATTCCTTACCCGTAACCAGAGAATCTGCCAAATCAATTCAAGGGGTTCTCACGCTTCGTCCCCACACACCAGACTCTACAAGAAGAAGGGCTTTCTTGTCTCGATGGAAGAGATTAAGCAATGGTTCAGTAGGGCTGAATCCATACGGTCTATACGCTTACGATACTGTCTTGATGATTGCCAAAGCAGTGGGAGAATTTCTTGAAGGTGGTGGCATCATTTCCTTCTCAAATGACCCAATTTTGAACAGTTTGGGACGGAGCCTAAATATTGGTGCCTTAAGCACATTTGATGGAGGAAAGCAACTTCTTGCCAACATATTACAAACAAACATGACTGGTCTAACTGGCCAAATTGCATTCCAGCCTGATAAATCAATGATACGTCCAGCTTTTGAAATACTCAATGTAATAGGAGAGGGTTACAAGCAAATAGGCTATTGGTCTAATTACTCCGGTCTTTCTACGGTGCCTCCAGAGATTCTTTACAACAAACCACCTAATCGTTCAAGTGCGAGCCAACAATTAGAAGGTGTCGTATGGCCAGGAAGAACGATGGTCAAGCCACATGGTTGGGTACTTCCGCACAATGGAAGACCCTTGAGAATCGGAATACCGGATCGAGTCGGTTACAAGGAATTTGTTTCTAAGGATGAAAAAACCAACGAGATCCATGGATATTGCATTGATGTTTTTCTTGCCGCTGCAGAGTTACTTCCCTATGCGCTGTCTCATGAATTCATCCCGCTCGGAGATAGACATAAGAATCCAAGCTACTCAGAGCTCGTAAATTTGATCACAACTGGTGTAAGCATAATAGCGAAAATTACAAGCAATTACTGCTTGAAAGGAACTTGTATATGTGCGTTAACATTTTTGGCTGTAGCAGGTCTTTGATGCAGCTGTAGGTGACATTACTATCGTAACCAACCGTACAAAAATTGTGGATTTTACTCAGCCTTACATTGAGTCAGGGCTTCTTGTGGTGGTACCAGTAAGAAAGCAGAGCTCAAGTGCTTGGGCTTTCTTGCGGCCATTTACTGCACCAATGTGGGCAGTCACAGGGGTGTTTTTCGTCATGATTGCAGTTGTAGTTTGGATTTTGGAACACAGAATAAACGACGAATTCCGTGGTCCTCCTAGGAAACAGCTCATCACAATTTTATGGTCAGTTCATTTTAGCTTTGGCTCTATCCTTGTCTTGATGTTACTTAAGCAAATCCGAACTGTAACTTGGTGTTGGGGATCACAGTTTTTAATTAAAATCTACACACTGTGTAAAAACATTATAATTTCTTGAACAGGTGGTGTTCGAGCCATACTGAAAAATTTCTGTTTCCATTTGTCCTCGTAGAGTTCATCAACCGATCTAGTTCATTTAGTTTCCTCTGTGTGTGTAATTTCTAGTTTTTTAACTATGTTCTCTCAATTGTTCAAAATCTAATCCTTCCTCTTTTGTCCTCTTTCAGGTTTGGCTTCTCAACTATGTTCTTTGCTCACAGTAAGTAACCTTCAGTAAATCTAATGAACATGGCCATAGTATTGCCCATTATACTATTGTACAATGTTGTTTATATTTCAGGAGAAAATACTATGAGCACACTTGGTCGAATGGTTCTAATCATCTGGCTTTTTGCCGTTTTAATCATCACCTCCAGCTACACTGCTAGCTTGACCTCTATCCTGACCGTGCAAAAGCTGGCCCCATCGATCAGAGGAATCGAGTCATTGATAACAAGCAATGACCGTATAGGATTCCAAGTTGGATCTTTTGCAGAAGATTATTTAAATGAGGAACTCAGCATAGCTAAATCGAGGCTCGTTCCTCTCGGATCACCAGAAGAATATGTGGATGCCTTAAGGAACAGAAGAGTTACTGCAGTCGTAGATGAACGTCCTTACATGGAACTATTCCTCTCAAGCTACTGTGAGTTCCAAGCTGTGGGACATGAGTTCACTAAAAGTGGCTGGGGATTCGTGAGTATCTCAAAATTTTACGATGCAAAATCTGTTAAGGAGTGTAGTTTTGTTACCGCTATTGTCCGACGTGGCTGCATATATTATACATACATAAAAAACGTAGTATTCAAACATTTATATGGCTTAAAAGATTTCAGAAGCAAGATTACTACTAATTGTGTGGATATCACAAATTTTTTAAAAAACTGACAATGAATTTTTTTTGTAAAAGAGAAATCAAAAGTTTTCATAGCTTGTCATCATTGTTCCATTTTATTGGATGTTAGCTAACTTTGCTCTACTTTTTCAGGCATTTCCAAGAGACTCCCCTTTAGCGCTGGACATGTCAACTGCGATCTTAACGTTGTCAGAAAATGGAGAGCTTAAAAAAATACGGGACAAATGGCTGAAAGTACGAGGTTGCAGCCAAGGAAATACTTCAGGATCAAACAGAGTTCAGTTAGATAGCTTTTGGGGACTTTTCATTATATGTGGAACGGCATGCTCTCTTGCTCTTATAATCTATTTATGCAAGATCATAAGAAAGTTCAACAGATATTTTGCTCACGAATCAGAAACATTGACACCGAACAGTTCACGGTCCTCACGAATCCAAAGATTCTTGTCGTTTGTCGATGAAAAGGAAGAAGATGTGAAGAGAAGGTTGAAAAGGAAGCACTCGTCGACTATATCCAGAGGTGCTTCTGAAGAACATGGATCTTCAAGTGGAACTAAATCTGAAATTTTAGTCCAGAGGCCAAATGGCAATACTTATTTTCAATATTCTTAAGCCAACTGTTTTTATCATACATAATGTATTTTATAACATATATAGAGGATCATAAATATGTAGAAGAGATGTTGAGTAACATTTTAAAATATTTGCTTCTAAAAGAGTTATAATAGCTCGTTTTTTAAATTTTCAAAAATCAACCGAACATGGAGAAATTATATTGACTTTGGTTCTAAGTCGAGCCGAAGAAACTCGCCATAATCCTCTAAAAAGATATTAAAAAATATTGTAAATTATTTGATTAATGAATGTTGAAATAATAAAAACTGTTCGGTTGAAATATTTTGTATACAACATTTTAATATTTGAAAAAACACATAAAATGATTCAGAAATGACTACCAAAGCAATAACAATAATTAGATGTGATAAAATAAAGAAACATAAATTTGTTTATAGAATTTTGAAGGCAAAATTTTTCTACATCTCCCTTTCTTCTGTTGACAAAAATATTTCATCAAAAGACTTTGATTTATACAATCCCTTGTACAAAATATGATGCATCGGTCTCACACTTTCGAAGGTAATTCAAACACAATATTCTCAATGAGCTGCAATAGCTCGTGTTCTAAGAATGTAAACACCGATGAATTAAATCGAGTTTGGTGTTTAAACCAAGCGGAAAATACTCGAAGTAATCCTTCATTAAGAAAGCTGTTGTATTTGAAAACCTTGTAACTTGTGTAAACTGAATAACTAAAATGGAAGGGATCAGTTCTACCATATATCAGTTCAGTTATAGTGAGAACTGAACTAATGACAGCTCGAACTGATCAAATCAGTTTAAAAACAATAGTTAAACATTTAAGCACACAAAATATGTTTATGGATGTTTGGAGACTTCAACTACTCCTATGTCACCTGTGAGAACCTGGAATTTCTGAAGCAAATCATCTAACATGGCTCGAGGAAGTAACTCCAAAGCTCGAAGATTAGCTCAACGAGAAGCTATGCTATGAGAAATCGTAATAATCAAAGCGTCATCGCTGAAGGAGTAAAACACCAGCTCATGAACTCAATCTTTTAGCTCAAAGAAGCTCAACTTTTCGTGTCCTAAAAGAACCAAAAAAGGAGCTAAAAGATTAGCTAAGGGAAACGACAAATTTATTATGTAAGAGACAACCTTTGAGTTGATCAAGATGACCTTTGATGCTTGGATAGCCTTGACCACATTGATAGCTTTGCTTGGGGCTCAAGTGGACAGCCATGGGGAGGGAAAATACCAACCTTCACCTATAAATACCACCTCAATGTGCTGAAGAAACCACACCCAAAAAGCAATAAAAATTTCGGCTCCTCACTCTCACCAAGAAGCTCTCGGCCGCTGATAGGAAAGGGGGAAGAAGGGAAGCTTATGCCGGCATTCTCGTGCTAGAATTGTCAATATTATTATCGTGAAGTCTTGTCCAAGTTCGACCATCACCTGTCCGAATTTCAGCAAGCTTTGCACCTCCGAGTTTCAGCAAATTTTGAAGTACACCTTCGAATTTCGGTAAGAGGGTTTGTTACGTATTTTTTTTGTAATTTAAACTTTGCATAAATATAACATGACATGCTTGTATGTGTGTCCTTATTTTCAAAAATCATTGCTTATATGATTTAAAATCCCGATCGATGAATGTTATGTTCTTTTTGATTTCGATATTCTTTAATTCCGTTGAATTCGCTCAAAATCCTGATAAATTTTGTTCGATAAATTTGATTATGTGATACACTGTTACAATTCGAATTTGAAATGGAATGATAATTGTAATTCTGTCTCTCCCCCATCAGTGCGTATAAAACTCTGTTCTGACACCCGTCAGTGGGTATAAAACTGTGTTCTATTTGGCCCCCATCAGTGGGTATAAAACTGTGTTCTAGCCTCGCTCCTTAGAGGACTAACATATTGGAGACAATTTGACCATGAGAAATGAGACGAGTAACAGTGTTGTGTTTGCTCTGATTTGATCTGCTCTGAATTGTCTGATAATCTTTGTCTCATATTTCGAATTTGATTTGGTTATATTATGATAATTCAATGTAATAAGATTTGAAATTCTGTTAAAAGATGATTTAAAATTATGTCTATACGTAATTGTTGAAATCGATCGGCCTCCACTTGCTGAGTGTTTTCCAAAACACTCACCCCTTACATCTCTCACAGGATAAGAATGAGGAGCAAATGAATGAGGATGAACATGAAGCATTCTGGGGATGGTGATCGAACGAAAAGAACAAGGATCAAGATTTTTAAGCTTTCTATTGTTTCGTTTCCGCAAACTATTGATTGTAATTTTATTCCGTTGTCAATTATAAAGACAATATTCTTTTATGAAAGAGACTGGTTTAATTGATACGAGGCTTATTGTTCAATGTAATTGTTAAACAATGCCGGATGTCATCAACGCTTCGGTCTCGGGGCGTGAAATTTAAGTGGTATCAGAGCCGACAGGTTCATAATCTCGCTGGGATTTTGATAGCAAAAATTTGACGAATTTTGGCAAAAACCTAATGCAGTCCTATCTGAGTAAACTCACCCATCAAATTCATTCACATCCTATGTCGCCATCTCAAAATTACTTTCGAAATTCAAAGCCAAACTCCTTGAATCATTCTGAAAATTCCACGACAACTGTATGTTCATTCAAATTTTGTGCCTTTTTATCCTATATTATTGTTTTGAAATTTTCCCTCGATCTACGTTAGGAAATTGCTGCTCCAAGAACCCGTGCTCAAGCTGCCATTCGCATGCGACAACTTACCAACGAAAATCAAACTATAGAAATCGCGACCATGAAGGCTCAACTCGCTGGGGAGAAACAAGAGCTTATAGAGATCAAGAACATACTCGAGATAGACGTGCAACGACTCACTCATCATCTGGACTTGGCTGAGAGCCAACTTCTTCTGGTACCTATGGATTCAACCCGTATCGAGCGCTTGGATATGCTGAACCGAGAGTTACTGGGAGAGTGGAGACGGAGAGAGACCATGCTACTCGTGCTCGTCAGCGTCTTGAAGAAATCGCCAACAAGCCAGAAAGATACATCACAAAGATTCATAGCGCATGGATAGGCTTCAAGACCAGAATAATTATTTGCATCTTGTGGTACAGAACTTGGAAGAAGAGGAGGAAGCACCGATGGAAGTGGTCGACGATGGAGACAAGATAGAGTAGGCTAGACTAGTATTATGATGATTGTGATAAAAATATGCTTTGAAAAACAAAGAAATGTATCAACTTATTTCTAAATAAAAATTCTATTATGCTCAAATTATTGCATTTACATATTAAAATTGACGAGTGTTTTATGAACCTAACAATGAAGAAATAATTTTAACCTGTATAGGGAAAATGAACATGGACGCTCTAATCATTATAGCTGAACTCCAAAAACAACTTCAGGCAAAAGAAGCAGAAATACAAACGCTAAAGATGAAAATTGACAAGATTGAGAGGGATAATTATCAACTAGATGGAAATAATAAATGCATGGACAATGACCTTTACGAGGCACGTGAAGAATTTACGAGAAGACATCAGACGATATACCGCCTATCATCAAGAATCAGAATGGCAACACGAGATCACCAAACTATAGTTTGGAAGAAGCGCAAGATGGGATTTTTATGCTCCAGATTCGGGACGACAGTCGTCTCAAGACGCAACGCCGCCTCGAAGAACAAATCGAAGAGCATGAAGTCACTGAGAACATGAACCAATCCACAATTCAACAACTACAAGAGGAAGTGGAAACACTGACGAATCACAAAACTCTTCTGAAACAACACATCAATCAACTACAAGATGATATGATCAATATGGAAGATCTCATGGGGGAAATTGAAGAGAAACAAGGAGGAAACCCCATAGAAGAAGAATAAATTGACGAAGTTGTAGGAGATGGTGAAGTACTAGACGAGTATAATGATCCCTAGGATAAGCATCGATTGTATTTAGATCAATTTGGTTAATCATTTTGATATTAAAAGACTGATTCTATGCATTTCAAAAATTAATTAAAATATTTATTTGATTATGCATTGTTACAAACAAATTAATAGAATATATGTTTATAGGAAATGGCAGGCAGACAACCCAGCAACAACCGAAACACCCGCGGTACGAATCAAAATCAAAATCCACCATCACCACCAAGAGGTAATCTTAGCCAGGAGGATATGATGGCAATAGCTACTATTGTAGCTGCAACATTGCAAGGAATTGTGAACCCAATTGCCAACGATATCCAGCCGCCACAAGAACCACAACCGCGAGGAATTAAGTATCATTACGAATCCCTCATAAAGAACCGAGTTCCAACCTTTGATGGCAATCCTGATCCGAAAGTCAGTCATAACTGGCTTAAGAATGTCGAAACTCAACTACATCTATTGGAAGTACCTGAGGGACTCAGAGTTGAAGTTGTGACACCATTTCTAGAACATCGAGCATGCAAGTGGTGGGAAACAGTGTCACCATCCTTGGCTGAGATGGAACAGATCACTTGGCAAACCTTCAGAAGAGAATTTCTAAAGCAGTACTACCTACCTCAATTTCGCTTGCAAAAGCTTAGTGAGTTTGAAAATTTTAAACAAACATCGGACATGACAGTAATGGAGTACACATCAAGGTTCAATGATCTTGGAACCTATGTTCCAACCATCATGTCGGATGAAACTCTGAAAATGCACAGTTTCAAGAAAGGCCTGAACAGCCGAATTCAATCTGCTTTAGCTGTATTCAGGCCAAAAAACTTAGTAGAATTGATGGGCGCAGCAATGAGCGTGAAAACAGATATCAAATGCCGAGAAGAAGAGAACAAGAACAAGAGACCTTTTGCCAGTTAGTCTACTCAGAGTGGCCCCAAATTTAAGCGGCCAAACTATTCGAGTGGCCCCCAAAAATGAACCTTCTCCAATACTGTCACCAAGGGAAATGGTGTTCTACTTGTCGACAGAATCATCTCGGGGAAAGTTATAGGAAGACGGGCGCTTGTTTCAAGTGTGGAAAAGTAGGACATCAGATTAAAGATTGTCCTGAGAACAAGGATAAAGGGACCGGACCCAGAATAACAAATGAAAACAAGACTAACGCTCAAGTATATGCTATAACCCAATAAGAAGCGGATAACACCAATGATGTGGTGGCAGGTAGGGTTTTACTCAATGAAATGACTGCTAAGGCCTTGTTTGATTGTGGTGCTAGACGTTATGCTAAAAAGCTTAAACTTGGCATAAAACTCTTAGTGAACCATTAAGAGTCACAACACCTGCTAGCAAAACTATTGAGACCCATAAGGTATAACGAAAATGTAAAATTTGCATCAGTAAACAGAACTTTGAGACATAATTGATTCAACTCAATATGATTGAGTTCGACATCATTCTCGGAATGGACTGGTTAGATAAACACCATGCCATAGTAGACTGCCAAAAGAAAAATGTTAAACTTCAGACTCTAAATCAAAAGGAAATCATATATCATGGAAAGAACAAGGAAATAGAGTCCCTACTATCCGCTTCACAAACCTGGGAGGCCATAAAATGCGGTGAAAAAATTTACCTGGCAATGATCAGCGAAGTCAGAGAAGAAACTAATCCAAAGTTGGAAGATATTCCAGTCGTTCAAGAATTTTCAGACGCTTTTCTCGAGGAATTACCAGGTGCAATACCCGATAGAGAAGTGGAATTTGAAATTAATTTGGTCATTGGTGCTACCCCAATTTCAAAGGCACCATATTGAATGGCTCCAGCTGAATCAAAGAAGCAACTTCAGGAGTTGTTGGACAAGAAACAAATCTGACCGAGTGCATCCCCGTGGAGAACCCTAGTCCTGTTTGTAAAGAAAAATGACTTAAGCATGAGGCTATGCATCGACTATAGAAAGTTAAACAAAATCACGATAAAGAACAAGTACCCGCTCCCAAGAATAGATTAACTTTTCAATCAACTGAAAGGACCTAAACTCTTTTCAAAACTCGACCTAAAATCAGGCTATCACCAACTGTAGATCAAAGTAGATGATATCCCGAAAACAGCTTTTAAGACAAGATATGGGCACTACGAATTCACGGTAGTGTCTTTTGGTCTAACAAATGCTCCTGCAGCATTCATGGACCTTATGTACCAAGTATTCAAGCCATACCTTGATAAGTTTGTGGTGGTTTTCATAGATGATATCCTTGTATACTCGCCAAGAGAGGAAGACCATTGAGAACATCTCCGTCTCACCTTGCAGAAACTACGTGAAAATGAACTCTATGCCAAATTCAAGAAGTGTAAATTTTGGCTAAAAATGTTGCGCTTTTAGGCCATATAATATCTGAATTAGAAGTGTCACTGGACCCTAAGAAAGAAGAGGCAATCAAGGACTGGCCTCGATCAAAGACGGTAACCGAAATAAAAAGCTTTTTGGGATTAGCTGACTACTATAGAAAACTTGTGGAAGGATTTTCTTCGATAGCCATTCTTCTCACTAAACTCACACAGAAGAATTCAAAATTTATTTAGAATGAAGCATGTAAGAAAAGTTTCGAACCCTTAAAACAAATCTTGCATCTACACCAGTACTAATTTTTCCAGAAGATGGCAAGAACTTTACGATATATAGTGACGCTTCAAAAGGATGATTAGGTTGTGTGCTTATGCAGGAAGGACAAGTAATTGCCTACGCATCAAGGCAACTAAAATCTTATGATCAAAATTTCCCAACTCATGATCTTGAGTTAGCGGCAATCATATTTGCGCTAAAGATCTAGAGACATTACCTTTATGAGGTAAAATGCGAAGTATTTACGGATCACCAGAGCCTCAAATACATATTCACCCAAAATGAACTAAACATGAGGCAAAGAAGGTGGATTGAACTTCTGAAAGATTATAATTTATCAATCAATTACCATCCGGGTAAGGCGAATAAAGTAGCAGATGCTTTGAGCAGAGTGAACATCGGGAAAGTAAGATTATCTTCTCTATCAGTGCAACAATGCCTTAGATAATCAGTTAAATTAAAACAAATCTAGGATTCCTCTATCTCGAAGATTAAAGAACAAACTCAAAAAGGAAAAACCCAAGAATTCCAGACTGGCGCTTCAGAAAGAATAAGGATTTTTTGTCTACCGTAACTGACTTTCTTCCTTTTTCCTTATATAAAAAACCCAACCAAAATGTAATTATCTCCAAGAACACAAAAATTTCTGTTATGCTTAATATAATTAGTTTAATCTGTATTTGTATTAATTCTTCCCTTTCTTCGTGTAGTTTTTTCTTCGGAAAATTGCCCGAAGCCTATGTTTTTTTGAATCCAATCGTAGATATTATGCCAGTTATACCTCTGTTTTTTTTTCTTTTAGCTTTTGTTTGGCAAGCTGCTGTAAGTTTTCAATGAAATCCTTAATAATTATTATTTAATTTTTAATATATATAATAATATCCTATAAGTTTTAGAGTATGAACTCTCGATTCGTACATTGAGCTAATGGTGTCCTCTGGATGAAAAGACGGTTGTGTGTGCCAGACATTGATGGGATTTAGGAAGAAGTGATGGCCGAAGCTCATAAATCAAAATTTTCTGTCCATCCTGGAAGCACTAAAATGTACCGAGATCTGAAAAATAATTACTGGTCGAATGAAATGAAGAAAGACGTAGCTGTTTTGTTTCCAAGTGTTTAACCTGTCAACAAGTCAAGGCGGAACATCAACGACCTGAAGGACTCCTACAACCATTAGAAATACCAAAGTGGAAGTGAGATAACATCTCTATGGACTAGTAGTAGGACTACCAAAATCAAGGTAAGGTCACAATGAGATTTGGGTAATCATTGACAGATTGACCAAATCTGCACATTTCTTACTGATTCGAATGAATTACAACTTGGATAAATTTCCACATTGTACATGGATAACATAGTGAGGATAAACGGAGTTCCGGCAAGTATATTATCTTAAAGAGATCCAAGATTCGTGTCAAGATTTTGGAAAAGTTTTCAAAAGGCTATGGAAACCATATTCACTCTCAGCACGGCCTATCATCCACAGACTGATGGCCAGACTGAAAGAACAATTCAAACTCTCGAGAACATGTTGAGGGCATGTGCTCTGGATTTTCATGGAAATTGGAGCTAACAGTTATCTCTGATAGAATTTGCCTATAATAAAAACAATCACAGTAGCATCGAAATGGCTCCTTATGAAGCATTGTATGGCCGAAAGTGTAGGTCACCTATTGTAGTAGCCCGAATTCTAAATTGGGTAATTAACGGAGTAATGGTGATTAAGAAGGTTTAAGGTGTAATTTTGGCTATGGTCATGATCGGACGGACCGAAGAGGGTTCGGAAGCACCGAAGAGTTCGGACGATCCGAAGTGTAGTTCGGTGAATCCGATCATAGGTGTCAAGTGTTGATCGACACGTCATTTTCCATGCATGTTCGGACGGTCCGAAGTGTATGATCGGAGGATCCGATCATGAGCTGTCAAGAGCCAATGGACACGTAGCGTTCGGACGTTCCGAAGTGTTGTTCGGAGGATCCGAACATGGCCTATAAATAGTGCTCGGATTTCCTCATTTTGACTTGCCAATTTCTTGAGTTTTCTCTCATTTTGGAGAGTTTGGAAGGTTTCTAGGGTTAGTTGTTGGTCGAGCGATAGCTAAGAGCTGCCAGGAGTAGTAGAGTAGCGGCGCCTGAGTTTCAAGGCAATCGACATCAAAGGGCTGTCGACGGACGAAGGTAAACCCTAAACCTTTGGTAGTACTAGGGAGTACTGGTTTTGCTAGTCGAGCATGGTAGTATTGATTGAGTATGCTTTTGATGCGTAGGCTTGTGCTAGACCTGATTAGCGGTGTTGCGTAAGGCTAGGCTTGCTGTGATAGAGGTACGAAAGTACTATCCGAGATATCCTGGTTGAGTATACATTCATATATGTGTTGCATGAGTATTTGCTGCATTGTTATATGTCATATGATGCATGCTATTATGTCACGAGTTATGATGCATATTGCATATCATGTTGAGCCGTATCTCCTTTGAGGTAGCCTTTACTGTTGAGCTGTATCTCTTTCGAGATAAGCTATATCTTGGGGCCGCTCAGTCCTGTCTTGTGGACGCATGGACACCGAGAGTACACAGTGGCCGACGGGTCGGGAGGGCTTCGGTGGTCCGGGACATTTTAGGTCCACGTCTGTCTTGTAGTGGATGCAGTGACCCAGAGGTTGGACCGCGCGGCACTATCCACTTGGCGCCTCTAGACTGAGCATTTTGAGATCCTTTGTGATTCCTGTTTCTTGACTACCCTGGTATCATATCATAGCATGTGCATTTCATATAGGTTTGTATACTCATACTTTTGTACTGGGCGTTCTTATCGCTCACGTCCTCGGTTTTGTTTATTCTTGGACACCCCATTCCCACGGGGCAGGCCTCAGGTTGGATGGCTCAGGAGGAGCAGGAGGAGGACGTTGAGTAGCTGGTTGGTTTCGTTTTCAGTGTTTTCCATTTGATTCGATATGGTTGTACTGGATATTTCATTTTGAGTTAGTCTAGACTTCGTTTTCGATTGGGTTGTATAACTATTGTTGTTGGCCATATTTCCGCTGTTATCTCTGATTATAATTAATTAGGTTAATTGCATGCTTAGTTTTTGATTAGTAGGTGATTCTGGAACGGGTCACTACATTTATGGTATCAGAGCATGCGTATGATTTTGGGATATAGATTCTGTTTTGGGATTTCCGTTGACCATTTTACCATTTTCCCTATTCTATCTTGTAGCGATGGCTGACCATTTTGATGACGGGAGTAGTCAGGGGAGTGTAGGTCGATGGGGTGACCAGGATGATCATAGACGTCATCGTGAGCATCGTCATCGTCGGGATGGTCCTAGGCGTTTCGATATGCATCGTTTCATGCAGATGGGGCCTAAGCCTTTAGTTGGCGGTGAGACTCCCGATGATGCGGAGGATTGGTTAGAGCGCATGGAGAGTTGTTTCCGCGCATTCCAGTGCACCGATGAGCAGAAGATGGAGACCCTTAGTTTTCTCCTCGAGGGCCGTGCTCGCAGGTGGTGGCGATCGACTTCTGCGCCGATAGTTCAGTCGCAGGGTAGAGCGACTTGGGTCGATTTCCGTGCAGCGTTCATGCAGCTGTACTTTCCTCCAGCCCTTCGCCAGGCCAAGACGATTGAGCTCCTGAACCTTAAGCAGGGGAGTATGTCTGTTGATGAGTATCAGCAGAAATTCTTTGAGTTGTTACCCTTCGCTCCTCATATCAGTGGCAGTTCTGAGGCCAAGTATGATCATTTCCTCCAGGGCCTTAATCAGGAGATCTTTGATCGAGTCACTGTCTGTGATAATCCTACTTCTTATGATGGGTTAGTGAACCGGTGTCGCCAGGCAGAGATCAGTCTCCAGCGTGGTAGGGCTATTCTTTCTTCTTCTAGACCTCCGAGTACTTTGAGGCCTCGATCTCAGTCATTCAAGAAATCTGGTTCATCTTCTTCTGGATCTGGATCTCGATCTAGTGGTGTATTCCGCTTTGGTAAGAAGAAGGAGTCTTGTGCGCATTGTGGGAAGAACCATCCATCGGAGCAATGCCGAGTAGCCGCAGGAGCTTGTTATCAGTGCGGAGAGATGGGGCATATTAAGAAGAATTGTCCTCAGTTGCGAGGTGGAGCAGGATCCGGTTCTGGATCTCAGACGACTGTTCAGCAGAGGAGGCAGGGTCAGGCAGTGGGTAGTTCGAATCTTCGACCTCGTGCCCAAGGTCAGGTTTTTGTGCTGAACCAGGATCAGGCTGCAGATGAGACGGAGAGAGTCATAGCAGGTACTTTTCATTTATGCGGTATTCCTGCTTTTGTTCTTATTGATACAGGAGCCTCTCATTCCTTCATTTCTGCACGATTTGTTAAGCGTCATAGGTTACCCTATGTTTCTCTAGACGTCATTCTTTCTGTTTCTACTCCGATGGGTCATTCGGTATTAGCGAAGCGTCTAGTGATGGGTTGTCCCTTAGATTTTGAGGGTAACGAGTTGACTGCGAATCTTATGATCCTAGAGATGGAAGATTTTGATTGTATCTTGGGTATAGACTTATTGACTACCTACCGAGCTACTGTGGATTGTTACCAGAAGCTTGTTCAGTTTCGTACGACTGAAAGCTCTAGTTGGTTTTTCTATGGTGAGGGAGCGCGACCTCCGATGCCAGTGGTATCTGCTCTGAAAGCCTGTCGTGCTTTAGAGTCGGGCGGGGAAGGCTACCTCATCTACGCGATTGATTCATCCACAGGTAGTGTTGGTCTAGAGGATATTCCAGTGGTTTGTGAATTTCCTGATATTTTCCCAGATGAGATTCCTGGTTTTCCTCCGGTTAGAGAGGTGGAATTTGGCATAGATTTAATGCCAGGGACTGCACCGATTTCTCGTGCCCCCTATCGTCTTGCTCCGTCAGAGATGAGAGAGCTGAAGCAGCAATTGCAGGATCTTCTTGATAAGGGTTATATTCGCCCGAGTGTTTCGCCTTGGGGAGCTCCAGTCTTGTTTGTCAAGAAGAAGGATGGATCGATGCGGTTGTGCATTGATTATCGCCAGCTGAATCGGGTGACGATCAAAAACAAGTACCCTTTACCCCGTATTGATGACTTGTTCGATCAGCTTCAGGGTACTTCTGTTTACTCCAAGATCGACTTGCGATCGGGTTATCATCAGATGAGAGTCAGAGATGATGATATTTCCAAGACTGCATTTCGTACTCGTTATGGGCATTACGAGTTTCTAGTTATGCCATTCGGATTGACGAATGCGCCAGCGGTGTTCATGGATCTGATGAACCGAGTCTTCCGAGATTTTCTGAATCAGTTTGTGGTGGTTTTCATTGACGATATCTTGATCTATTCCCACAGTGTGGAAGAGCATGCCCAACACTTGAGGATTGTGTTGCAGATTCTTCGCGAGAAGCAATTGTATGCTAAGCTGAGTAAGTGCGAGTTCTGGATTGATCGTGTGGTATTCCTTGGTCATGTGATTTCCAAGGAAGGAGTTTCTGTGGATCCCAGCAAGATTGAAGCAGTGCTGAATTGGTCACGTCCGACGACGGTGGCTGAGATCCGTAGTTTTCTAGGTCTGGCAGGGTATTATCGTCGCTTCATCGTGAATTTCTCTCAGATAGCCAGACCATTGTCGCAACTTACTCGGAGGGATGTTCCATTTGAGTGGTCATCCGAGTGCGAAGATAGTTTCAGAGAGCTTCGTCGACTTCTGACTTCCGCACCTGTTTTGGCGTTACCGTCAGGATCTGATGGTTTCAGTGTTTACACCGATGCCTCCACTCAAGGCTTAGGGTGTGTGTTGACGCAAAACGGTCATGTGATTGCTTATGCTTCCAGACAGCTGAAATCTCACGAGGAGAAGTATCCCACTCATGATCTGGAATTGGCAGCTATTGTGTTTGCGCTGAAGATTTGGCGTCATTATTTGTACGGTGTTCAGTTTGAAATCTTTACTGATCATAAGAGTCTGAAATATCTGTTCACTCAGGCTGAGTTGAACATGAGGCAACGTCGTTGGATGGATTTGCTGAAGGATTATGATTGCGAGATCAAGTACCATCCAGGTTCTGCGAATCTCACAGCTGATGCGCTTAGTCGCAAGGTGAGAGCCTCTGCACTTCAGACTTGTGCTATGACTAGTGCCATCCAGGATAGTTGCTCGTTGGGGTTTAACTTCAAGCATCGGAAAGGTATGGAGAGCATTCGTGTTGCTACCATTTTATCTGAGCCCAATTTGTTCACTCGGATTCGAGAAGCTCAGATGTCTGATCTCAAGACTCAGAGATTAGCTCGGTTAGTTGGTGGTGATAGTAATTTCCATTATCAGTCCAATGGTCTTCTGTGCTTATCTAATCGGGTTGTAGTACCAGAGGATGACACTTTGAGGGACGAGATATTGTCTCAGGCGCATCGAAGCAAGTTAAGTGTTCATCCAGGAAGCAACAAGATGTATAGAGACTTGAGGATGCGGTTTTGGTGGAAAGGGATGAAGCGCAGCGTGTATCAGTTTGTCTCCAAGTGTCTAGTTTGCCAGCAGGTTAAGGCAGAGCACCGTCGACCGGGAGGATTGTTGTTGAACTTACCTATTCCAGAATGGAAGTGGGAGCATATTACGATGGATTTCATTACTCACTTACCATTATCTTCGAGGAACAGCGATGCTATCTGGGTAGTGGTGGATCGACTCACCAAGTCTGCTCATTTTCTGCCGTATAATCGTGATTTCACTTTCGATCGTATGGCTCGATTGTACATTCAGGAGATTGTACGTTTGCATGGAGTGCCTGTCAGTATTGTTAGTGACAGAGATCCTCGTTTTACCTCACGGTTTTGGGGTAGTTTCCAGTCAGCTTTGGGTACTACACTGAGTCTGAGTACTGCTTATCATCCGGAGACTGACGGTCAATCAGAGAGGACTATCCGTACGCTTGAGGATATGTTGCGAGCCTGTGTTATGGATTTCGGACCCGCTTGGCAGGATCATTTGCCTTTGATTGAGTTCGCGTACAACAACAGCTATCATCGTAGTATTGGTATGGCACCATTTGAGGCGTTGTACGGGCGACGTTGTCGTACTCCATTATTATGGGATGAAGTCGGGGAACGACAGGTAGAGGGACCGGAGTTAGTCCAGCAGGCTATAGATAAGGTTGCAGTAATCAAGAAGCGGATTAAGACTGCTCAGGATCGACAGGCTAGTTATGCGAACACAAAGCGTCGACCTCTTCATTTTCAGCCAGGTGAGAAGGTGTTTCTCCGAGTTTCGCCTTTTCGCAGGATTTTGAAATTTGGTCTCAAGGGTAAGCTGTCTCCGAGATTTATTGGTCCATTCGAGATACTGGAATGTGTGGGAGATTTAGCTTACAGACTTGCGTTGCCGCCGTACCTATCAAGTATTCATGATGTGTTCCACGTATCCTTGTTGAGACGTTATGTAGCAGATGAGTCGCACATCTTACATCCATCTGAAGTTCAACTTGATACGGATTTGTCTTACGTGGAGCGACCAGTTCAGATTCTAGATCGCAAAGATAAGGTGTTGCGGAATAAGATCATTCCTCTTGTCTTAGTGCAGTGGCAGCGTCGAGGCACTGAAGAAGCCACTTGGGAGTTAGAGAGTCGTATGCGTTCGGAGCATCCAGAGCTCTTTTGAGTTGTGCTTTGTATAAGTTTGTGTTTTCAGTTGTAATCATAGTATCAGTTGT